>NC_136968.1:33934552-33987052 GCF_032717465.1 Coenobita brevimanus | reverse complement strand
ATCAGTAACTATACATCTATCAGACTAGACACCTACCTATTTATCTATCAAGCCACCAAACAGAGTATCTATCAATCTATCCATCTATTTGTCTATCTATGCATGGTGTGTCTCTACTGTACTGACCCCTACTACGCTGGTAAATGACTAGGTAACAGAATAAGACAAGGATAGCACACAAGGCTCCACCATATCTATTAGTCAGCTTGTTTATCTATTGCCCTATGCGTTTATCTACTTTCATTGCTCTATCTATTTACCGTCTCTATGGTGCAAAAAAATCTGCGGACATTACTACCCAGGTTTCACTACGAGAGAGAGAGAAAGAGAGAGAGAGAGAGAGAGAGAGAGAGAGAATGACAGTGTACTGTACTTATATTAAGGCTGGTGATGGTAGTTGTAGTAGTAGTAGTAGGGTGGTAGTAGTACCAGTAGTAGTAATAGGATGGTAGTAGTAGTGAGATGGTGGTGGTAGTAGGAGGAGGAGGAGGAGAAGGAGAAGGATGGTGGTTGTAGTTAGTAGGAGAAGGATGGTGGTGGTTGTAGTTAGTAGCAGTAGTAATAGTAGTACTAGCAGGAGGAGAAGGAGGATGAGGATGAGGATGGTGGTTGTAGTTAGTAATAGCAGTAGCAGTAGTAGTAGTAGTAGCAGTAGTAGTAGTAGTGGTGGTAGTAGTAGTAGTAGTAGTAGGAGGAGGAGGAGGAGGAGGAGAAGAAGAAGAAACCACCATACATGTCAAATTGACCCATAAAAATGTAATTAATTCTTACTAAGGAATCAATATTTAAGTTTGAAAATCGCGCCAAAATTCAAAGATCTTAGTTCAGTAACTCACCGTTAGGAGGACCGGGTCGATTCGTTGGGCCATGTGACTCACCCGAGAGAGAGAGAGAGAGAGAGAGAGAGAGTACACAAATTTGACTTATCATACGGTTTTACAGAGAGAGAGAGTACACAAATTTTATTTTTTATCATACGGTTTTAAATAGAGAGAGAGAGAGAGAGAGAGAGAGAGAGAGAGAGAGAGTACACAAATTTTACTTATCATACGGTTTTAAAGAGAGAGAGAGAGAGAGAGAGAGAGAGAGAGAGAGAGAGAGTACACAAATTTGACTTTTTATCATACGGTTTTAAAGAGAGAGAGAGAGAGAGAGAGAGAGAGAGAGAGAATTTGCACGTTTTTAACCCCTTCAACCCGGCTACGTATTTTCCGCTGTATTGCTCCCTATAGACGAGTTTATTCAGCAAAGACCCACTGACCTACATGCCCTACCCCCCCCTCAAGGTCGGGGCAGCTCTAGCATGCGGCGCCAGTCCACACCAGTTATATTCAGTTAACCACAGTTCCGTTCAGTATGTCAATTTTGAACTACGCGCCAAGTTTGAATGCGTGGATTCTTTTTTTTTTTTTTTTTGAGTAATCATTTCTTTGAGTGGATTACTTTTTTGCGTGGATTATCATTTCTATTTCTTTTTTTGCGTGGATTATCATTTTTATTTCTTTGCGTGGATTATCATTTTTATTTCTTTTTTTGCGTGGATTATCATTTTTCTTTTTTTGCGTGGATCATCATTTATATTTGTGTGGATTTATTTTATTTTATTATTATTTTTTTTTTTTTGCGTGGATTATCATTTTTATTTTCTTGCGTGGATTATCACTTTTTTTTTTCGTGGATTACCTTTTTTTTTTTTTCTCGTGGATTATCATTTTCTTTTTTTGCGTGGATTATCTTTTTTTTTTCTTATTTTGCGTGGATTATTGTTTTCTTTCTGTTTTTTGCGTGGATTATAATTTTTAATATTATTATTTTTTTTTGCGTGGATCATCATTTTTCTTTTGTTATCTAACCTAATCCGACCTCTGAAATTAACCGGACTAACCCAATACTAAAAAAAACTCCTACAGGAAATTAACCCATGAAATTACCCTTACAAACTAACCTAATAATATTAAAATAAATCTAATCCTACACAATCTTTTTCCTATCTAACCTAACTGTACCTATCCTAACCTGACCTAATATACTGTATTACCCTACTCTCTCTCTCTCTAATTCGTGACCAAATCTAACTTAACCTCGACTATCTTTCCTCACTCTAACCTGATGTTATCTATCCTAGCCTAGCCTAACCTAAGATCTCTCTCTCTCTCTCTCTCTCTCTCACACACACACACACACACACACAATTCGTGACAACATCTAACTTTACACTATCTTCTTCCCCACTCTAACATTATTTTACCTACCCTAACCTAACCTGACCTAAGATATTACTCTCTCTCTCTCTCTCAATTCGTGACCAAATCTAACTTAACCTAGACTCTTTTTCCTCACTCTAACCTAATTGTACCTATCTTAATCAAACCTGACCTAAGATATAACTCTCTCTCTCTCTCTCACTCTCTCTCTCTCTCTCTCAATTCGTGACAGACTCTAACTTAACCTACACTATCTTCTTCCTCACTGTACCCTAATTTTACCTATCTTAATCAAACTTGACCTAAGATATTACTCTCTCTCTCTCTCTCTCTCTCTCTCTCTCTCTCTCTCTCTCTCTCTCTCTCTCTCTCTCTCTCTCGTGACATTCTTGTTCTTGTCTTTGTTCTCTTAGTCACTTACGTTCGCCCTGTGGCCTTGGCGGGGGTGGGTGGCGTCTTATGCTTGGTGAGTGGCCTTGGCAGGTAGACGCAGTTCATCATCTTTATTACGATACTTCAAGATAAATTAAGATACCATAGCGACAACTAATAAAAAATAATGTTTCATATGCAGGTCTTTCACATTTCCGTAAAATAATATAGACTGACAGCAACACGATACCATCTATGATCTGTCTTTCAAACGCAGTGTCCAGGCATCTCGAAATGAACGGTTCTTGAATTTGGCTCTTTTGTATTGTTTTTGTTTTGTTTTTCTTGGAAGGAACGGTTTGCGGGCTCCTGGCCTTTGGTTCCTTCTTCCTTGGACAAAAAAAAAAAAAAAAGTTGAGTGACCCTGACGGAAGAATAATTATCTTTTATCGCGACAATTCACGAAAACCGAGTGCTGGATGGAAAACTAACAAATATAAATGAGCTTCCAAGCAGTGCTCTAACATACGTCTGAAAGTATTATAAATGGCTGGTATTATGAAGAAGTTGCTATTCTTGTTGGGCGGCCTTCAGTAGCAAGACAATAATTGTGTTTATTAAGATACTGCGCGATTGATGAAATGGCGGGGGACAGGGCGACATGGAGGCGATTTGTTTGTGGTCACCCCTTACGGGATTAAGGCGTTTGGCAATAGATAGATAGATAGATAGATAGATAGACGATTAATGAAACTATCGTACCACGAATCTGATGTACTATTGTTGGTGGCGGCTGTTGTTACTTAGCCCTGGTCTGTCTGGCTGAGTGGACACGCTGACTGCAAGTAGGCAAGTACTTCTGTGGGGCAGTCCTTGAGGTGCAATACAGTACATACACCGTGCAGGGATCCACCGCCACATTGAGGTAAACAGCGCCGCACCAGGGTCGGACGAGGACCCTTCCCACGGCGATAAAAAAAGAAAAAGGAAAAAAAAAAAAAAAGCTCCCCGTCAGCGCCTCACATAAAGAAGCTCCTCGTCAGGGCCTCACATAAACAAGCTCCTCGTCAGCGTCTCATATAAAAAAAAGCTCCTCGTCAGCACCTCACATATATATTGATAGGTCTGACTGGCCAGTAACTTAATACTCGCTTTAAATTAACAGAAATCTCGGGAACACAGTACAAACATTCACTTTGCTTTGCTTGGTGAATGGTGTTGGCACCGCAGGAGTAGATTAGCACATTAATTATTGCACGACACTACAGTAACTGGGGAAATTACATGAAAATGGCCACGACTGCCTTTATCACACCACCCTGCAGTAACAATGGCTCCATCTCAACGCAAACCACGAGTATTTTTTTTACGCAGACCACATAAATGAATACCCATTTTTTTTTTTACGCAAACCACATAAATGAATACCCATTTTTTTTTTAAGCAAATAAATGAATACCGATTTTTTTTAACGCAAACCAGAAAAATGAATACTTTTTTTTTTTTTTACGAAACCACATAAATAAATACCGATTTTTTTTTTAAAGGCAAACCACATAAATGAATACCGATTTTTTTTTTTTTACGCAAACCACATAAATACCGATTTTTTTTTTTTTTTTTAAATCATCACTGAATACCATTTTTTTTTTTTTTTTTTTAAGCAAACCAGTGTCCCTGTCAGATGAAAGCAGACGTGGACTTTTGTTTATTTCCTTTGTTTTTCCTTCCTCCATTGTCTCAAAAAAAAAAAAAAAAAAAAAAAAATGGCAGCATCAAGAACAATAAGTCCTCGTGGTGAAGGGCTGGATGGGGAATTTCTACACTCCATTCACTTTACCTTGGCGAACGTTTTTGTCCTGTTGCAGCCTATTTGCCGTAGATAATGGCAAACTCAATACTACGGCTCTACATCCATTCGGTGGCGCTCCCTTGACAGAAGCGATTCAAACAGCAATCAGTAACAGTTGATGAAGGGCTGGATGGAGACTTTCTACACTCCATTCACTTAAACTTGGCGAATATATTTTTTCCTTTTGCTGTTTTCCGTAATTAATGGCAGACTCAGTACTACAGCTGTACATCCATTCCGTCGCACTCCCTTAACAGAATTACCGCTTCAAATAGTACAAAGAAGTAGTAGTAGCAGTAGTAGTAGTAGTAGTAATAGTAGTAGTAGTAGTAGCAACAGTAACTTGGCGAATATATTTTTTCCTTTTGCTATTCCCCGTAACTCATGGCAGATTCAGTACTACAGCTGTACATCCATTCCGTAGCACTCCCTTAACAGAATCGCTTCAAATAGTAGAAAGTAGTAGTAGTAGTAGTAGTAGTAGTAGTAGTAGTAATAGTAACTTGGCGAATATATTTTTTCTTTTTGCTATTCCCCGTGACTCATGGCAGATTCAGTACTACAGCTGTACATCCATTCCGTAGCACTCCCTTAACAGAATCGCTTCAAATAGTGGAAAGTAGTAGTAGTAGTAGTAGTAGTGGCATCCCCAGGCTCATCTGAACGTGAACCCAGTGGACTGCAAGCCAAAGTTATAGTCTACGGTCCACTATCCTCCTTTCGCGTGACAGGGACGGAGTTGAGGAACGTTTGCATAGCCGGGCAGAGAATTATATCAGTGCCACCACGAGAAGGCGTCCCCCAGCACCAATAAATAAAAATAAAATACAAACCGTTATGTAAGAGGTAATCGTAGTGAAGAAGTCAATACAATAAATAAATCAATAAAAAGAAATATAAACCGTTATCTAAAGGGGGTCATCCTGAAGGTCAATAAATACAAATAAATATAAATAAATACAAACAATTATGTAAAAGGGGTAACCGTGGCGAAGGTCAATACAATACATAAATAAATAAATAATAACTAAATACAAACCGTTATGTAAGAGGTAATCGTACTGAAAGGGTCAATGGGGACTTTTGAATTCAAACCTAAGGCGCCTCAGTTCAGGTGGCGGGAGTTTGAATAATAGCTACATGAATGACGTCACGGTATTGATGGCGCTGAGAGAGAGAGAGAGAGAGAGAGAGAGAGAGAGAGAGAGAGAGAGAGAGAGAGAGATTTCGTACGATTTCTTAACTCCTTCAACCCGGCAACGTATTGAGAGAGAGAGAGAGAGAGAGAGAGAGAAATTTTTGTACGATTTCTTAACCCCTTCAACCCGGCAACGCATTTGGAGGGAGAGAGAGAGAGAGAGAGAGAGAGAGAGAGAGAATTTCGTACGATTTCTTAACTCCTTCAACCCGACAACGCATTGAGAGAGAGAGAGAATTTTTCGTACGATTTCTTAACCACTTCAACCCGGCAACGCATTTGGAGAGAGAGAGAGAGAGAGAGAGAGAGAGAGAGAGAGAGAGAGAGAGAGAGAGAGAGAGAGATTTCGTATGATTTCTTAACTCCTTCAACCCGGTAACGTATTGAGAAAGAGAGAGAGAGAGAGAGAGAGAGAGAGAGAGAGAGAGAGAGATTTCGTATGATTTCTTAACTCCTTCAACCCGGCAACGCATTTGGAAAGAGAGAGAGAGGGGGGGGGGGACCAGCGAAGAAAGGGAGACAGGTGGACCAAAGAAACGGGGGTTATGAGAATAAATGTAAATTAGAGAGATAGGGGGGGAGGCAAACCAGTAGAGGAAGGGAGGCATATGAACCAAAGTAGAGAGAGAGAGAGAGAGAGAGAGAGAGAGAGAGAGAGAGTCTAAGCCCCTTGAATGGCCTTGGGGATACGTAACGGCCTTAACGGAAAGAGGATTTAAATCTTTCCTGCCATACCGACTGACAGCGAAGGTCAGGTCATTTAGTTGTTTATTTACTGAGAGAGAGAGAGAGAGAGAGAGAGAGAGAGAGAGAGAGAGAGAGAGAGAGAGAGACAACAGGTTTTTAGTTATGCTTATTCTAAACAGAGAGAGAGAGAGAGACAGAGAGGGAGAGAGAGAGAGAGAGAGAGAGAGTGTGTGTGTGTGTGTGTGTGTGTGTGTGTGTCCAAGCCAATCACACCATATCACCAAGACCTCTCCCTCCCACTGAATGATCGGGTGATGCAGACTCCAAAAAAAAACAATTAAAAAAAATGTGTACTACCAAGTCTGCCAAATTAAACAAATTACAAGTTGACGTGGAAAGTTCTGTAACCATTCCTTACAAAATAAATAAATAAACAGGCGTGGCTAGTTCTTAATAAATAAATAAATAAAAAGGCGTGGCTAGTTCTTAATAAATAAATAAAGGCGTGGCTGATTTTTAGGTAACCAATCACGACCCTTGTTTCCAAAGTAGGCGTGGTTAAGTCTTGTATAAGGACCAATCAGCACGCTTGATACAAAAGGCGATATATTCGAGTCAGTACCGGAAGACAAGATGCACGATCCTTAATAATAATAATAATAATAATAATAATAATAATAATGTGATACAAAAGCGGTTATATTGGAATCAGTACCATGAGGGAGACAATATGCACGATTGTAAATATAATAATAATAATAATAGCTGCAGTAGTAGTAGTAGTAATAGTAGTGGTCGTGGTGGTAATGTAGTAGTAGTAGTAGTAGGTGATAAATAATAAATAATAATAATAAATAATAATAATAATAATAATAATAATAAAAAGTATGCATGGTCAACTCTAAAACAGAACCAATCAGAATACTCACCAATTTCAAACGGTGATGCCTCTGTTGACAACGGGGGGACAGAGGGCAACAGCAAAGACCCACATACACTCAAAGCAGGCTACATCACTGGTTTTTAACGGCTTTTAAAGGCATCACTGGCTTCTAACGGCGACACAGCTTGGTCCCGTTGGATTTTATGAGGTCTTTGTCACACCTTCCCTGAGAACAATAAAAATCCAATCACCAACTTTGTTATAACTGCCTGGGGGAGACGCGAATAAGATTGTAAACCAAGATATATGATAGGACTGGAGATTGCAGTCTATTGAGCTGGGTCAGTATCTCCAGGCTACACACACACACACACACACACACACACACACACGCACGCACACAAAACCATAATGTAGTATATGAAAGAAAAAGTATATGAGCATGTGTGACATCAATGACTAAGTTCACTTGTTATACAGTATCATATCATCGTCGTTGATATATATATATATATTTTTTAAGTTTATGCGTTACAAGTGAATTCTTTGTGTGTGTGGGAGGGGGGTTCTGTGTGTGTGTGTGTGTGTGTGTGTGTGTGTGTGTGTGTGTGTGTGTGTGTGTGTGTGTGTGTGTGTGTGCATGGGATAACATTCAGTAATAAATCTTTCCAACTTTCACAGGAATTCTGAGTAAACGCAAGCTCGCAAATATCCGCCACATTTCTTAGGGTTCGGCCACAATGGGATCGAACATACCCTGACGCAAACTGTTTAATTATACAGGTTGGGGAAAAGATGGAACAGGAGCGTTTCTTTGGTTCTGGATCTGGGTACTGTTTGTTACTGTTACCTTCATCTTGAGTGGTGAGAGAGAGAGAGAGAGAGAGTACATATAGCAGGAGAAAGAGAGGTACAGAGAGAGAGAGAGAGAGAGAGAGAGAGAGAGAGAGAGAGAGAGAGAGTACATATAGCAGGAGAAAGAGAGGTACAGAGAGAGAGAGAGAGAGTACATATAGCAGGAGAAAGAGAGGTACAGATAGCAGAGAGAGAGAGAGAGAGAGAGAGAGAGTACAGATAATAAGAAGTACAGTGAGAGAGAGAGAGAGGGATAAAAATTGTTCAGAATTCCACAGCACCAGTGAGTGTGGGAATTCTTGCTTGTTACGCTTACTGAGTGGGCCACTATTGACTCGTGACGTATATCCTTCCCTACATACCTACAAGAACTCCTCCAAATTCGCCCAAACTACCAAAAATACGCGCGAAAAATACAAAATCCTTGAAGACCCAGCTGTATTTTCTCCATCGTGAGGGCGTGAAGTGTAGGAAGGCTGGGCTGGAGGGTGTTCTATTATTTAAAAGAATGCCGCCATATTGACTGCTTCAACTTGTCCGATTCCTTTCTTGGCCTCCCTAAACTTCCTCATTTATTTTAAGCGTTCGGATGATCTGGCGTTTGAACAGATGGATGGATATTTAAAATGGATTATGCTACATATTTTAAGATTAAAGAACGAAATATTGATGTGGTAGGGAATACAGAAGTGGGTTATATGAAGGGGAAGCCAATGCCAAGGAAAGCAGGACAAGGTCATCACAACATAAGATACGCTACCTTGTCAAAATCTATATATTCAAAACAACTATATCAGCAAAAAAAAGAAAAAAAAAACTACATGGCCACGAGATCAATAAAATACTAAGTCGCAAAACGAAGTAAAAAATATGCTTCGAAACAAATACAAAATAAGGAAAATACATAACATACAGTACACAAACGCTTCACATTAACTTTACTAGAGCTACTTTCTTTGTAATGCTTCTTATCACTGTTTCTTACCCTCCCTCAATCTGGTTATTATTATTGCCACCTTAGGGAAGATGTAGTAGTAGTAATAGTAGTAGTTGTAGTATAGTAGTAGTAGTAGTAGTAGCAGTAGTAGTAGTAGTAGTAGTAGCAGTAGTAGTAGTAGTACTAGTAGTATTTGTTGTTGTTGTTGTAATAATAATAGTAGTAGTAGTTGTAGTAGTAGCAGCAGTAGTGGTAGCAGTTGTAGTAATAATAATAGTAGTAGTAGTAGTAGTAGTAGTTGTTGTAGTAATAGTAGTAGTAGTAGTAGTAGTAGTAATAGTAGTAGTAGTAGCAAAAAAAAAACAAGAAAAATGGAGACAGCAAGAAACGAGAGAGAGAGAGAGAGAGAGAGAGAGAGAGAGAGAGAGAGAGGGTTATGTGGTTAATCTTACGGACTTCTCGTACTGTACTCTTATTTACAACCACAGGCGGCCAAGAATCGTAATAAATCCGTCTTAAGGTAGCACATGTGTAGGTGGAAATGGAATCGATGGCCTCCAGGAACACACACACACACACACACACACACACACACACACACACACACACACGCACACAAAACCAGCAATGCCCAATGTAAGGAAAAAATATGAATGGAAAAACAGGTCGATAATGATCACACACACACACACACACACACACACACACACACACACACACACACGCACACACACACACACACAGAAAGTACTCCACCAAAAGCTCCCTCAAACACACCAACAAACCGAAAAAGAAAAAGAAAAAAGCGTGGAGAAAAATTTCGGACGGAGGCAAATAAAATCTTTCTCCCCCTCCCCCCCAAAAAAAAATCCGCTGAAGCCCAAAAAAGAACTATTGAATCTCGTAAATATTTAAACACATCCTTCCCCCCCCCGCGAAAAAGCCCGCCAAAGTTTCCCGCCAAAAATGTGCGAGTCATTTGTTTACCCTGGAGAGAGAGAGAGAGAGAGAGAGAGAGAGAGAGAGAGAATGTGTGTGGTAAAGTTAGTGATTATTTTGTTTGTAAAAATATAAGCAGTACTCAGGATTTCTCTCTCTCTCTCTCTCTCTCTCTCTCACACATATGCGTATCTTTAATTCTGATGGACCTTTCTATACGCGGGAAAATATTTTGGTGTGATCGGCTTTTTTATTTTTTATTTTTTAGTCTTGCAGAGAATATTTTGGCAGAAACATAATTTTTTTCTAAACTCCAGTCTGAACACGCAGGGAATACGTGGCTCTCTCTCTCTCTCTCCCTTTGTGTTAAGGTAATGAAGAAAATTAGGGATAATGGCAGAATTTAATTACTGAGAGAGAGAGAGAGAGAGAGAGAGAGAGAGAGAGTACTTACAAAGCCCACCTACACACCACCACACCTTCCTACCTACCAACTTACCTGTCTACAGGACCTACCTCCTTACCTACCTACCGACCCTTCCATCTACCTACCTACCCAACACTCTCTCCAATACCTATCTACTTACCTACCTATCCACTCAACCAATTCATCTACCTACCTACCTACCTACAAACCCAATTACTTACTCTACCTACCTAACCACCACTCTACTATCCACATGCCTACTTACTTCCCTACCTACCTATCCACCAATCTACCTACCTACACTTATGTACTTACCACCCTACTAACCAAACTATCCAGCTACTTACTAACCTACCCACATGCCTACCTACCTAATCACTAACCAAACAACCTACCTGTCTATCTACTTACCTGCCTACTTACCCACCTATAAAACAACGCACAGCAACAACTCTATATATATTCTTGGATCTCTCTCTCTCTTAGAACGAATTTTGGTATTATGTATGAAAGTAGGGAGGTAGGTAGGCAGGTAAGTAGGTAGGTAGGCAGGCAAGTAAGTAGGTAGGTAGGTAGGTAGGTAGGTAGGTAGGCAGGCAGGCAGGTAAGTAGGTAGGTACGAAGGCTGGTCGGTAGGTAGACTGGTAAGTAATGTAGGTAGGTTGGTAAGTATGTAACTAAGCATGCAGATAAGCAAGCATGTATGTAGGGTGGTAGGTAGGTAGATAGGTAGGTAGGTAGGTAGGTAAGGTGGGTAGGTAGGTAGGTACGTAGGTAGATAAGCAAGCAGGCAGGCTGGCAGGCAGAGTCAGGAGGGTAAGTAGGTAGGCAGGCAGGCAGTTTAGGTAGGTAGGTAGGCAAGTAGGAAGGTAGTAGTACGAAACTAGGCAGGAAGGAAGGTAAGGAAGGAAGGAAGGAAGGAAGGTAGGTAGGCAGGTACGTAAGGCTGGTGGGTAGGTAAGGAATGTAGGTAGGCAGGTAGGTAGGTTGGAAAGTAAGTAGGCACCACAGGGCAGGTAAGTATCGGTATGCATGGATTTCCTATAAGGTCTCTCTCTCTCTCTCTCTCTCTCTCTCTCTCTACCATGTTTATAAGATTTATGTATGTGTGTGTGTGTGTGTGTGTGTGTGTGTGTGTGTGTGTGAGAGAGAGAGAGAGAGAGAGAATTTTGAGTGCAAGTTTTGTGTAGGCTCTGCGTGCGTGTGTGTGTGTGTGTGTGTGTGTGTGTGTGTGTGTGTGTGTGTGTGTGCGTGTGTGCGTCAAGGAAAAAATATTAGGAAGATCAAGAACAAGGTGAAGGAGCATTAACAATCTCTCTCTCTCTCTCTCTCTCTCTAAATTCACCCACAGTATTTCCAAATCCAAACTGTACATAAAGAAAATAAAACTGGCATGGCAATAAGCTGTTCAAAAATAATATATATAATGCTTTTTTTCGTTCAATTATATATCTAAGTGTTATATATCTACGAATCATATTCCCTCATATACAATATAGGCTAGTTCAAAATATTTTAAAATTCTATCTATCTATAGCCCGACGCCCTAATCCCGCAAAGGGTGGCCGCAGACAAAACGCCTCCAAGTCACTCTATCACCCACCATTTGACTACCCTCCCCCCAACTCACCCCCCCTCCCTCATATACCTCTCAACTTCATCCCTCCACCTCATCCTCGGACTACCCCTCCCTCTCCCTCCCTCCACGTCACCTACATACACCCTCTTAGTCAGTCTTTCATTCTCCATTCTCTCCATATGTCCAAACCACCTCAGTGTATTTCTCCTAATCTTCTCAACCACATCCACATCCACCCCACAGCGTTCCTTCACTTCTTCATTCATCAACCTGTCCCTCCACGTCACTCCACATGCTCCTCTCAAGTAACTCATTTCCACTGCTCTCACTCTTGACTTGTTCCCCTCTTGCAAGGTCCATGCCTCGCTTCCATATGTCAGGGTAGGGATCACAATACTATCATGCAATGACTTCTTAACTTCCATACTCACCTCCCTATTTCTCATCACTGCTTTCAGTGAACCAACAACCTTCCTTCCCTGCTGTACCCTTTCATGCACTTCATCCCCCAAAGTTCCATCCTTACTCATCACACTACCCAAGTACTTGAATGCACTCACATTCTCCATATCCTCACCTTCCAACCTCACTGCACACTCTGTGACTTCATTCCTCTCAAACACCATAACTTTACTCTTGTTTACATTAACTTTCAGATTCCTCCTCCTACACACTGTCCCAAATCCATTCACCAAACCTCGCAACTCCCATTCATCTTCACTCAACAATACTGTGTCATCAGCAAACAGCAACACCGGAATCTTCCAAATCTCACCCTCATTCATCAGAGCCACCCCCACATCCACTGCCCTACCCTGCACCTCCTTTACAACCCTATCCATGTATATATTAAACAGCCATGGAGACATAACACAACCCTGTTTCAGTCCCACATTGAGATCAAAGAACTCAGCTCACCATCCACTCGCACCGTAGCCCTAGCTCCTTCGTACATACTCTTCACAGCACTCAACAATTTCCCCTCCACTCCATATATTCTTAATACCTTCCACATACCTTGCCTATCTATTCTGTCATAAGCTTTCTCCAAGTCCATGAAGGCAGCATACACCTTTCCTTCCCTTCTCTAGATACTTCTCCACTAAACATCTTAGAACAAATATCTGATCTACACACCCTTTTCCCTTCCTAAATCCCCCTTGTTCTTCTCCAACTAGCTCCTCTGTCATATGCCTAACCCTATCAATGAGTATTCTACCATATATTTTACCAGTCACACTTAGAAGGCAAATACCCCTATGGTTACCACATACTTCTCTCTCCCCTTTTCCTTTGTATAAAGGAACAATTATACCTGATTTCCAGTCCTCTGGAACCCTTCCCTCTTCCCAAGCTAATCTACACAACTTCCATATCCACTCCACAACAATCTCACCCCCATACCTCAGCATTTCACCACACACTCCATCAATTCCTGGGGCCTTTCCCAACTTGATCTTCTTCATTGCTTCCACTACTTCAGCCCTACTGATCTCTTCCTCCCTTCTCTCATCTCTTCTTCTCCCAGCCGTTCCCCAACCACTTATACTCGCACTGCTCTCACTCTCTACATTCAACAAATCCTCAAAGTGCTCCTGCCATCTCCTCAATTTCTCTCTTCTCCACCAACAATCTATTATTCCTATCTTTCACTCCCCCACTATTTCCCCTTTCACACTGATTTTAAAATTACTGATGTATATTGCAACATGTCGCTTATATACGTCACACATTATTTACAAATATCCTTTCTGACATCCTGAGCACGTGGTCTTGTTTACATTCCAATCAGCTGTTTTTTCCCGCCATATTTTTCCCTTTATTTTGGCATCCTCAGCACGTGGTTTTGTTTACGTTCTAATCAGCTGTTTTCCCCGCATTTTTCCCGAGAGCACGAGGGTTTGTTTACATTAAGATCAGCTGTTTTTTCCGCCATATGTTTTTCCTTATTTGACATCCTGAGCACGTGGTTTTGTTTACCTTCTGACTAACATGCACGAACAGGGTGGGGTGGGTGGGTGGAGAGGCTGGGCGGGACGGGCTAGGACGGTCAAGAGTAGTAGGGATTGACGGGGGTGTTAGATTGTGATAAGACTGGCACTGTACTGTGGGTTAGTGGATATGGGTGTAACGATGGTTTAACTCCAGCCTTTCAATCCAGTAACGTCTCTATCTATTAATCTACAGCCAAACGCCTTAATACCATAAAGGGAGGTCACAAACAAATCCCCCCCATGTCGCCTCTGTCTCCCGCCATTGCTCTGTCCTTCCTTACCTCACACCCCCTCTCTCTTATACCTCTCAACTCCATCCCTCCATCTTATCTTCAGTCATTAACCTAATCTAAATTTTATTATATTAACGGAACTTTCAAATTCGAGAAGTGCAATGTAGGCCTGAATCGTCGAAGGAAGCTCCCTAACACATTCTCCTTCCCGATTTTGCTTATTACACCTTACTTTCCTGTGCTACATAAATCCTTCCAATATCGCCACGAGCTGCTCCCTAACATTCTCCTTAGCGATTTTTTTTATTACATTTAACTTTCCCGTGTTACGTAAATCCTTCTAATATCGCCACAAGCAGTATAACGTAAATAAAGTGCTAGGAAGATGTATATGAAAGCTTTCCTAACCGACGAGAATTTCAGCTTTAGCCTTCATTTACTATCTATCTATCTATCTATAACCCGACGCCCTAATCCCGCAAAGGGTGTCCGGAGACAAAACGCCTCCAAGTTGCTCTATCACCCACCAACTGACTGCCCTCCCCCCAACTCACTTCCCCCCTCCCTTCATTAACGCCATCACTATAATTATGAGGTCTTCCCAAAGCGGAATAAAATACAGGAGAGGTATATGGATGAGGGAGGGGTGTGGGTTGGAGAAAAGGCAGCCTAATGGAGGACAGGGTGCCATGGAGGTGATTTGTTTGTGGCCATCCCTTTCCAGCATTACCGTCTAGCTATAAACGGACAGATACAGACAAACAGATAAACACAGCAAGAATAAAACAATAAAGGATGTAACTGGACTCAAAGGAATAAAAACTTGCCAGGCACGAGAGAGAGAGAGAGAGAGAGAGAGAGAGAGCGTCATTCTTAATTACTGCACGTGTCGTCCCAAGAGGCAGAAGAAAATGAATAAATAAAAAGGTAATTAAGGCAATTATTCTACGTTCTCTCTCTCTCTCTCTCTCTCTCTCTCTCTCTCATCAATTTTCGCTCACTTTAATGTATACTTCTAATATCTTCCACCTTCTGCGTCACTTTAAATTTCTCACCATTACTGCATACACATTTTCCTGCTACCAGAAAGCAAGAGGTCAACACGAGTTAAATAAATACAAACATACAGCTAAGAATTCAAAGTGCTTTCACTTATAAAAGGCAGAGAAGGCCATGTTTAATCTCTCCAGTAATAATAATAATAATAATAATAATAATAATAATAATAATAGTCATAAACGTGCATCTACCGAGGTAAAATGTAGAGGTCACGTTTAACTCCTTCGGTAATAATAATACAGTACTAATAATACTATAATAATAATAATAATAATAATAATCTACCCTAATCTTCAAAAAATCATATGGGAATAATAAGCTAAAATTAATAATCCAATTCAAACGCTTGTGTCAAAAGAGAGGTAAACATAACACCACAACACCATCAATAACTCCAAAAATAAATCACCACAAATAAAAACCATAAATAACACCCTAAATAAATAACACCATAGATAAACAGCATCACAACACTATAAACAAAATAACACCATAATCGCATAAACCACAACGAATTCCACCGCTGCCCTCAACATGGCGTGAGCGTCGCCACAACACACATTCTTTGCACCGTTTTCCCGCCAAGAATTTGAAATACTGCCACAATTAACCCCATTAGCCACAGAGCGTTTATTTATTTTTTTTATTATATCCGTGGTGTAGCTTTTAGTGTGGCCTCAAGTTATATATATTTTATTTATTGTATTATTTATTTTTGTGTAAGACTCTGGGCATGGGTTTCAAAGCCCGTTCTCTAGGATTCAGCAGTTCTAAGTACCATACACCTACACATGTCACCACTTCGGCGCTAACACCCATCGTCCACATTGAATACAAGCTAGGGCTGTCTCATACATGACTTGCTATCTGAAACGTAAACCCAGTGGACTGCAGGTTTAAGTTTCCTCTCCTTCGATCCACCATCTCTGTCTGTCTGTCTCTCTCTCTCTCTCTCCCACGGGACAGGGAAATGGTTGCGGGAAGTTTTTGTAAGCGAACAGATGAGCTGATGTTATAACAATGCCACCACATGAAGGCGTCACTTCCACACTTACACCATCCTCACTATAGCAAATGTGTCTATACATCATCCTCACTACAGCAAATGCGTCTATACATCATCCTCACTACAGCAAATGTGTCTGGTCAACTCAGAAGACACTCGTACTGAAAAAGTTTATGCCGAGAATTTTTTATGAACTGCCAGCATTATAATTATTTCAAAACAATAAGGGCACCAAGAATTGAGGAAAATTGACGTCAAAGTACTGAAAAGGGTAATGGCGACGAAAGCTCTTTATTCATTTATTCATGTATTATTTATGAAGCGTTGTGGTGTGGATGTGGATGTGATAGGAAGCGTTAGGCGAAACACATTAAGGTGGTTTGGCCATGTGGAGAGGATGGAGAATGAAAGACTGACGAGGAGAGTGTACAGTATGTGACTGAGGTGGAGGGGGGGAGAGGGAAGTCAAGGTTGAGATGAGACAGGGGGGTGTGAGCTGGGAGCAGGGCAATGAAATGGCAGGGGACAGGGCGACATGGAGGCGATTTGTTTGCGGCCACCCCTTACGGGATTAAGGCGTCTGGCAATAGATAGACAGATAATGTCTGACTGGACAAAGGCTAAAGAGTCCGTTCCCTTGGGCCTAGCAGTCCTCCAATGTGCCACACACTTTGACATTTCACCACTTGGTCATTAACACCCACTATTCATAATCATTAAATGCTACAGCTGTCTAATTCAGGACCGGTATGATAGTAATCGCAGAGGTGTTTTTAGGGCATGCCGATGGCGATTTGTGAAAAATCAGTTATGCCTGCTTTAACGAAATTCAGATAAAACGTTACCTGCCGTAGCCTAGGACTGAACTCAATTAATTTCAGACAACAAACGTCTCTAACCACCCGGCCGCCACCTCCCCCTTCAATTCGAAAACGCTCTTCTAAGGCGAATAAACATGTCTAGAAATACCATACCTTACAATGAAAAATACACCATACGGAGATAAGGGGTTAAAAAATCCTATATTCCCAAACTCTAAATAAATAAATAAATAAATAATAAAATCGGGATATCCTTCTTTCTTATCTCGGAAATCCCGGGAAAAAGCGAGAAACTGCGAGAATACAAATGATTCAGAAATGGCGGGAAGATAAAAAATAAAGCGAGAACTGGCGAGAATACGAATGATTCCGATCTCTTACACGAGCCAGATTTAATGATTAATAATGGAGGTATTTTTTAGAGTAATTATTTTTCACTATCGCTGTTCATCGTTAACTGAAATATGAATAATGGAGATTTTGATAGCCTGTACAGACAAAAATACTGATAGATACAAGAACAGATGGTATGACTGGTGGTTGGATAGATGGAAAGATGGATGGAGGGAGGGATGGATGGATAGAGGGAAGGATGGATGGATGGAAGGAAGGAAGGAAGGATGGATGGATGGATGGAAAGATGGATGGATGGATGGAAGGAAAGGATGGATGGATGGATGGACGGATGGAAGGAAGGAAGGAAAGAAGGAAGGATGGATGGATGGTTGCGTTCCTAAATAATCTATATATTTTGGAGTTAGCTACCACCTGTTTCCTTATAATATGTAAGTAGATATAAGAGTGGCTAGGTTGGAAGGTAAGTAGATAGGTGGCGTGTGTTTTGCAAATCGGTAAGTAGACGACAGGTAGGCAGAAGAACTGACAAATATGTAAACACGTAGGTAGGTAAGCAGGTATGTGTAAGTAGGTATAGGTATGTGGCCAAGATATGTAAGTAGGAGGTAGGTAGGCCGATAAAGAAATACACACAAGTAGGTAAGTAGGAACGCAAACACTTATTCGTTAGAAGATGTCTATAAACACTACAACTAACTCATGCTAAAGCTCTGTTGACATCCCGAGCACGTGCGTTTGTTTACATGCCGATCAGCTGTTTCCCACGCCATGTTTTCAGCCATTTTTAAAAGGATTTGTTTAGCTTCTGACCACGTGTTTTTTCCCCGACAAGTTCTGAATTAAAAACTGTGGTTGTTGTGGAAATGGGGATGCTGGTAGTTGGGATAGCGGTAGTTGTGGTTGGTGGTGGTAGTTGTGGTATTGGTGGTGGTAGGTGTAGTTTGTGGTACTAGTTTTGGTTGGTGGTGGTTGCTGTGGTGGTGATGGTGGTAGCTGTGGTTGGTGGTGGTTGTTGTCGTTAGCGGTGGTAGTTGTGGTGGTGGTGGTGCTAGTTGTGCCTGTGGTAAGGATGATGGTAGCTGTGGTAGGTGGTGGTATAGTGAGGGCGGTGTGGTGGCAGTTTTGACTGTTGGTAGGTGATAGTTATGCTGGTAGAGGTGAAAGTTGTGGTGAATGACAGTATTTGTGGTAGTGATGAGGGTACTTGTAGTCGTGATAATGTGCAATCAGATGTGGCAGTGGAAGTGATGGAGGTAGTGGTTGTGGTGGAGGTGGTGGTTGTGGTGAAGGTGGTAGTTGTGGTGGAGGTGGTGGTTGTGGTGGAGGTGGTAGTTGTGGTGGAAGTGGTGGTTGTGGTGGAGGTAGTAGTTGTGGTGGGGATGGTTCAACCTGGTGATAATCTGGTTCAGCTTGGGTAACACGTGGGTGGGTTTGGGTAACTCGCGTCTTGAATTAAAGCACGCGATACCCCCATCAATAACACGCCCAATACTACATGGAGGGATGGATGGATGATTAGGTGGTAGGCATCAAGGCTGGCAGGTAGGTAGGTAGGTAAGTACGTTGGATGGATTAACACATGACTGGTTAGTTGGAGACAGACAAATGGCCAGAGAGACAGAGAGACTGATATAGATGCAGATATGGATGGAAGAACTTGTGAATGCAGTATATGAGATTAAAATTTTCAATGATGGTGAAACAGGAATCCATGTTGGAAGGACTGAGTTGAAGAATACAGATGAGATGTAACAGGAGGGGAATACAGAGATCAGGATGTGAGGGGCACACATTTAAAGAACAATAACTTGAGGCTCTTGTGCCATGTGGGCATCCCTTGGAGGAAGTTGCCAAAGGGGATGATGTATCAGACCTAGAAATGTTAAGTACCTAATTATGCTGCATCTATCCAGGCATCACCCTCACATTTATCTTCAGGTTCTTCACCATATAAAAGATGGCTATCCTACAAACTAATATACCATCCTCTATTATTTCAGCTGGACAGATTATAACAGACTCGTGTGCTAACAACATACCATAGCATAAGTATTCGTGTTCTTTTTAGTGCTCCATAACTTACAACGTATATGTAATGAGATCACGACAAGATATAGGGGCAAAAACACTGTTTACCCCCCTCATGAAAAATTCAGGGAGGCAATTGCCTTCCTTGCCTCCCCCACATATCAGACGCCCTAGTGAATGAATGAATGGATGAATTGATGAATGGATGGATGGTTCAACTGACGAATAATTGCCGATTTGATTGGATGGATGGACAGATTAAGATGATGCATTTGTCACTATGTATGAACAGTTATGTAGGTATGTACTCGCATGTTATGTCAGTATGAGTACGTACTCTAGTCTGTGTTAATAATTCATACTGTCATCTACTCGATTCTATGAACTCTAAAGAGGGAGGGAGGGAAGGAGGGTGAGAGGGTGGGAAGGAAGGAAGGAAGGAAGCAAGGAAGGAAGCAAGCAAGCAAGCAAGGGATGAATATAAGTAGAGTAGGCAGGTTTGTTTTTTCAGTAGGACTGGCTATTTTGTAATACCTCTTCCTTTCCTAACACATTCAGCACAATACACACCTCAGTATCCCTTTACATGTTATTGATGCAAACCACGTCGATGTTAAAACCATCAATACAGCGTGCAATAGACTGCAAGGGTGTGAATGCATAATATATCGCTATTGATGAGGTGCTCCAATGCTTCCTATGCAATCTGGTATAATGCTGCAGGGATTGAATATTCTGGCTATTGCACTTTAGGGACGCCTTCACGTGGTGGCTCCACTGCCCAGTTATACAAAGGTCCCTCAGTTCCCTCCCTATCCCCCCAAAAGCGGATGGTGGATTGTGTGAGGCCAGTTTAAGCCTGAAGTACACTGATTTCAACCTCAGATGAACCCGGGGCTAAAAAAAAAAACAACAACTACTACTACAGCTGTTACTACTACTGCAACTACTACAAAGCTACTACAGTACTACTATTACAACTACTACTACTACTACTGTTACAACAACTAACACTACTACTACAACTACTAGTACTACTACTGCCACAACTACTACAACTATCACTGCCGCATCCTAGCCTAGTCACACACACACACACACACACACACACACACACACACACACACACACACACACACACACCGAAGGGCTTAAAGTATGACCATTTCACTGGACACTGTTGGGTCTTCTTTTAACTTTCTTCTTCTTTCCTTTTTCTTTCATGTTCATATTCTCAGATCTGCACCCCAACTTTGCTACTGAAATACAATGCTGAGTCATTATTATTATTATTATTATTATTATTAGGTGGTAGGTGGGAGGCACTCACCATCCACTCACTCGATGTAGTGCTGCTC
This sequence comes from Coenobita brevimanus, assembly GCF_032717465.1. Lineage (NCBI taxonomy): Eukaryota > Metazoa > Arthropoda > Malacostraca > Decapoda > Coenobitidae > Coenobita > Coenobita brevimanus. Next base: position 33,966,263 of record NC_136968.1, on the reverse strand, counting down.
TCAGGTGACTGCCCTTCCTCTCTTCCTTCCTCTTCTGTCTTTCCTTCCTTTAATCTTTCCTCTTCCTTCTGCCTATGGGTGACTCTTCACTGTGTGACAAACCAAATAGTTTCCTGTACACCAGCAAGCCATGTACTACGCTACCAAATAGTTTCCTGTACACCAGCAAGCCATGTACTACGCTGGGTGGTAACCATATAACCAAATAATGGGCACCTGGTGGTTTAGTGGGTAATTACGGCGCTCCAATGAAGACTGAGCCTATGCAAGTTTATATCCAAGGGGCGGTTGGGGTTTACTGCTCACGTAATGCCACTCAGGGATGAGTGAGGATGGTCACTTATCTTAAATGTCAGGACCAACTTGCCTAGCCCCAGGCTCCTACGCTCCTCATGGGGCAACAAAGGATTAGATAACGATGATGATAATGATGGTTATTATGGTTCACTGGTCATTATTATTACTGTATTATTATTATCATTATTATTATCCTTATAACCATTCTTCTCTTTCAGCTATCACTCATCACCAACACTTCCCACCAATTCATGCCATCTTCCCTTATGTACAATTATTAAATTTCACCTTTCAAGCTTTCCTCTACGCAAAAATAAAAAATAAAGACATAAAAGTAAAAAATAAATGCAAATAAAAGAAATAAATACATTTAAGAAATACAAAATACACAAAAGAAATAAAAAATACACAAATTAAATTAATAAATAAATACAAAATAAAAAAATAAATACACAAATAAAAGAAATAAAATAAATACACAAATAAAAGAAGTAAACACAAAAGAAATAAATGCACAAATAAAATAAGTAAATAAAAAATAAACTAAGATTTTTAAATACTATGTTTTATCCTCTTTCAAAAATCCAAGTACCATTTTCATATCAACTGTTAAGGGACACTGACATGAAACTTAATTTACAGATATACAAACTTAAAAAACACACTGAAAAATATAGAAAAATCATGCATACATTCTACAACTGAGACCTACTGACTCTATCCTCACCTAATCTATTCTAACTTTATCTAAATATTTACCGGTATCTAACATGATTTCTTCTAACCCAGTCTAACATTTACCCTTATCCGATGCTAACCTATTAAACAATCAATCCTCCTTATCTAACAAAATTGAAACATTGATTCTATCCTCACCTAAACTATCCTTAGTCTATTTATTAATCAAACAAGACATTTAAACCCAAACTAATATTTAACCTTATCGGAAGTTAACCTATTTAACAATCTATCCTCCTTATCTATCAATACTGAAGCACACCGATTCTGTCCTGACCTAATCTATTCTACCTTTATCTAAGTATTTATCTAACATGACACTCAAACCCAGCCTAACGTTTAACTTACTCAGATGCTAACCTATTTAACAATCTATCCTCCTTACCTAACAAAACAAACAATTATTCTATCCTCACCTAATCTATTCTTAGTCTAACTATTAATCAAACATGACATTCTTACCCAATCTAACATTTAACTTTATCAGATACTAACATGTTTACAAATCTATCCTCCTAATCTAACAACATTTAACCTATGCTAAATTAATAAATACTGAAAAAGACTTGGGGCCAGGTAACTCTGCATTAAGGGACTGAATAAAAGATGCTAGAGATCGAGCAGTACGAAGAGCCGCCATGAGGTGACCAAGGCCGCTGTATGCAAGCATGTTGGAGCCTTTATACACGATACGAAATGAACAAACGAATGAACAATAACTGCTTCCAATCCCATTCATTTTTAAAGGTCCTACAATATGTATGACAATAAAGTGGTGACAGGAATATGTCTAAAAACTCATTATGCTAATCCAAATTTTTGGCGGGAAACGCACAATCATTATGTGATTTTTATGCGTCACCTGTTTTAAATTTCGAGAAGTATGTGTGTAACAGGAGATATGAAGGAGGGTTGTGTGTTGCAAGATGGTTCGTTAATAAGCAGGGGAAAAAAATATTAGTCTCAGTTACACCCCTTGGTTAATTCTGGTCGGCTTTGGTTTAGTTAGATTAGGGTGAGTTAGGTTACACTTACTTTTATTACGGTAAGTGAGGTTTTACTAGTTTTGCACTCTCATCTTAAATGTCGGGACCATTTGCCTGGCCCAGGGCTCCTGCGCTCCTCGTGGGGCGATGTAGGATTGGATGATGGTTGGATGGATGGATGTTTTGGTTTAGGTAAGTTTAGTTAAATACAGGGTAAGGTTGGTTATATTAATTTTGCTGTTTTGTTTAGTTGGATTACAGAAGGTTAGATGATTCTACGTTAGATAGGTTAGGTTAAGTTAGGTCAGGTTTGCTTAGTTTTACTTAGCTGTTGGTCAAGGTTAGATAAACTACGGTAATTTAGGTGGCTAGATAAGTTAGGTATGTAAAAAAAAAACACACACACACCCTAGTCTATCCAAAACTTAAAATTTACCAAAAATGCCTGGTGATCACATTTTTGGAGCCACATTCGTACCTATTCCCCATTTATATTTATTTCTAGGGAGGAGTAATTTCAGTCTGCAATCCACTGTTCACTTTTATATAGACCTGGGGATAAAACTATTACAATACTTCCTCTGTCTGTTCATACCTTCTGTTCCTGGTTTCCTTCTTGCATTTCTCACTCTTCCTTCCTCCCTCCTTCCTCTTCAATCTTCGTCTTCTTTCTCTTCCTTTTCCTTCAATTTTCTTCTCTCTTCCTTCCCTCCTTCCTCTTCAATCTTCGTCCTCTTTCTCTTCCTTTTCCTTCAATTTTCTTCTCTCTTCCTCCTCCTTGTCCTCCTCTTTCCTTCACCTCTCTGCATGTAAATATACTGAACATTACATACGGCTTACGTACTATGAGCTTATTAACCAAAGATAAAGGACATTTAGTTATTTTTCACATCCTTCTTTAAAAACGGGACAAAATCAGGAAAATAAAGAATAATCAGAGTTTCTTCTCACATTACTTTGTCAATAAATCAGTACACTTTTTTTCAACTGTTTATTATGTAACGCGTACCTACAGTCGACACTCCAAGCCTTAACTGGTCTCTCTCTCTCTCCACACCGTAACTGGTAATTCTCTTTCTCTCTCTCCACGCTGTAACTGGTAATTCTCTCTCTCTCTCTCTCTCCACACCGCAACTGGTAATTCTCTCTCTCTCTCTCTCTCTCTCTCTCTCTCTCTCTCTCCACGCCGTAACTGGTAATTCTCTCTCTCTCTCTCTCTCTCTCTCTCTGCCGTAACTGGTAATTCTTTCTCTCTCGTGACCCTGTCGTGATAACTTTCCATAAATCTGGTCGTTACTGTTTTTCTATTACTATGGGTACTGTATATCAGTTACTATTATGACGTAATTATTGACAAGTTCGAAGCACCACAGTAGTAGTAGTAGTAGTAGTAGTAGCTGTTGTAGTAGTAACTAGTAATAGTAGTAGTAGTAGTAGCAGCAGTAGCAGGGGAGAGAGAGAGAGAGAGAGAGAGAGAGAGAGAGAGAGAGAGAGAGAGAGAGAGAGAGAGAGAGAGAGAGAGAGAATAATGACTTTCTCACCTTTGAACTTTTCAGAAAAAGGTGAATTTCTGTGACTCCCACCACCACCACTTGCACCATGACTACTACCCCATAACTACTACCACTTCTACCACCATCACCACCGCCACAACTAAATAATAAAAATGATAATAATAACAATAATAATAATAATAATAATAATAATACGAAAAGAAGAATTATCGCCAACACCACTACTACTATTACTTCTACTACTACTACAACAACAACTACTACTACCACTACTATTACTACTGTACTACTACCACTACTATTACTACTGTACTACTACCACAACTACTGCTGCTGCTACCATCATCAATACCACTACTACAACCAAAACCACAACCATCAAACAACCCTTCTCTAACCCCTAATATTTTGCCTTGTAATTTCAAAGGAGCATGAAGCACACTGTAATTAGCCTTTGTACCCTAAATCCCTTGCAATTAACCCCTGTAAGCACTGTGTAATGCTGTAATCCTTTCTTTATACTCTCTTGCTGACACATTACATCCAGCAATAAAAGAGTACAGTCTATCCTAGTGAGTCTACCTGTCTATCTACCCATCTATCTTATCTTTAATCCAATTCTCTCTCTCTCTCTCTCTCTACCTTTTTATCTATCCATCTAATCTATCCTTCCTCCTCTCTCTCTCTCTCTCTCTCTCTCTCTCTCTAATACCGGAGCAGGAATTACAGTACCCACACAAACTGCATACAAACGTTAAGTCTAATCTTACCTTTCCTCCAATCCTATCTCTCTCTCTTTCTCCAAACAAACCTGCATACAAACACCAAAAGCCAAATGACAATAGCTGATACTATTCCTTGACTGCCCTATACCCAACCTGACATGGGTGAAGTGAAGGTTGCGTGTCGACTCCTTGCATCTAAACTCAGGGGCACAATTCCATGGGGAGAACAGAGCTCGGTGTGGGTGTATGTGGGAGGCTGGTGGTATGGTCGGAAAACATCTATCCACATGGAGCCTATGTCGAGGGTGTGGATGGTCAGGATGGGTCCCAGTTCCTCGGTGTGGATTCTGTTGGGATGGAAAGGAATATTATTGGGGAGGATGGAGAGTGAGGGACTGACAAGGAGAGTGTATGTGTGTGAGGTGGAGGGGGAGGCTAAGGATGAGATGGAGGGATGGAGTGGAGAGGTATATGAGAGAGAGGGTGTAAGCTGGGAGCAGGGCAATGACATGGCAGGGGACAGAGTGACATGGAGGCGATTTGTTTGTGGCCACCCCTAACGGGATTAAGGCGTCTGGCAATAGATAGATGGATAGACTATTATCATATACTCTGTTTATTTTCATCTGACAAAACTGACCTACTCTCATAACTAGTCAAATTTATATTCCAATCTGACTTAAGCCTGGCCATCGACTAAGCTGAAGGAGATTGTGGATCTTTGTCATATGATTCTAAAAGGATTGTATACTCCTTTTACTTTAACTTGGCCAAAAACTGCCACATCTCCATCTTCCGTGCCGAGGTGCGACAATAGATTAGCATTCGAATATGATCCTAGTCACGAAGAAGAGCTATGGAAAGGATGTAGAGCCACAGTACTGAATTCTTCCGCCACTGAGCTACGTGAAATAAGCTGCAAAAAGACGAAAACCTGGGCCAAGTGCAGTTGAAAGGAGTATAGTAATAAGGCGCTAGTTCAAGCCCCAAGCTCAACTGAATATGAACCCAGTGGACTGCAGGCTAAGGGTGCACTCCTCCTGCAGTCCACCATCCTCCTACCTACCCTCTGAAACACACAAGAAATCTCTCCTTGAGTAAAGACGATCAACATCTCAATAAACCTCTGCAATACTCCATAATTCTTTTCTAACACTAAAAATTCCTCATGCAATCCCTATTTTGCTAACAATCTACCTCTCAACTACCCTGTAACCCTTTTAAAATCTCTTCTAAGACCACAAGTTCCTCCTGTCACCTCCATTTTTTAAAACAATATCTCGCTAACTCTACAACCGCTGACAATTCTCTTCCAACACCAAAAAATGTCCCCAGTAACCCCAGTTTTGTCTCATGCTAGCAGTTCAAAGGCAACACCAGCAAAACACAATCTGGGAACACCCTATACCCCCCTCTGCCTCTGTGTTCTCTCTCTGTCTCTGTATTTTCTTTGTAACACACTACACCTCCCTCCTCTGTATATATCTGTTTCTGTATTCTCTTTGTAACATTCTATACCTCCCTCTGCCTCTGTACTATCTCTCTCGTCTCTGTATTTTCTTTGCAACACACTATACCTCCCTCCTCCTCTGTATATATCTGTTTCTGTATTCTCTTTGTAACATTCTATACCTCTCTCTGTCTCCATTCTCTTTGTTACACTCTACACCTCTTTCTGCCTCTGTATTCTCTCCCTGTGATACGTCTCCTGTTTCACCAGAATTTAGGAAAGAAAGCTCAGAAGGAGACAGGCCTTAGAAGCGACAGGTCACAGTGAGAAGGGCTTGGCAATTCGAGAGAGAGAGAGACAGAGAGATAGATAGCGGGACGGGACTCTATACTTACGCTCTGTGTGAGAGACTTGTTAATATTTCCAAGACAAATAAAAATAGTCCCATACTATTCTTTACCTCTCCTGTCACTACATGACAAATGGGAAGCTACTCCAAGATATAAAAACCGCTCGTCCACAAATCTAAAATATATATATAACTCAATCACAAAGGAACCTACACAGTCTTTTGTGACACAAAGTCATTTATGACATCTGTACTTTCTCTGTCTCTGTATTCTCCATATATCTCTGTATTCTCTTTGCAACACAGTAGTACCCTCTAACGCTCTAAGTCCCTTTCTGTAGCACACTTACTCTCACGCCAACAGATATTCGTTTATAAAGGCTCCAACAAGCTTGCACGCGTTGGCCTTAATCACCTAATGTCGGGCTCTCCATGCTGCTCGATCTCTGGCAGCCTCAATGTTCAATCCTTGCATTACTGTATAACTCCGCTACAGCATTACATATTTTCTAATCTATTTCTTTCTTACCCAAACACCTAATGATGGCTCTCCATGCTGCTCGATCTCTGGCAGCCTCCATGTTCAATCCTTGCATTACTGTATAACTCCGCTACAGCATTACATATTTTCTAATCTATTTCTTTCTTACCCAAACACCTAATGACGGCTCTCCATGCTGCTCGATCTCTGGCAGCCTCCCTATTCAGTCCTCGCATTACTGCATAACCGCACTACATCACTACATATTTTCTTATCTATTTTCTTTCTTCCTCCAACAGATCGAACACCAGGAACAACAACAACAACAGCAGCGGAAGTGGATGCTGCTCGATCTCTGGCAGCCTCAACTCCGCTACAGCACTACTTATTTTCTAATCTATTTTTTCCTTCTTTCTCCAACAGACCGAGCACCAGGAACAGCAACAACAACAACAACAACAGCGGAAGCAGACAGAATCTAGTCACGCCGTGGGGGAAGAGGAAGAAGGATGACAAGCCTAAACAACCCGTCTTTCAGAGAGACTGGTACGACGTCCACACTTAAACAACCACCTAAACAAGTAATCAAGCAATCAAGTACCCAAACAAGTAATCAAGCAATCAAGTAACTAAATAAGCAATCAGGCACCTACACAAGTAATCAAGCAATCAGGCACCTACACAAGTAATCAAGCAATCAGGAACCTACACAAGTAATCAAGCAATCACGTACCTAAACAAGTAATCAAGCAATCAAGTACCTAAACAAGCAATCAGGAACCTACACAAGTAATCAAGCAATCAAGTACCTAAACAAGTAATCAAGCAATCAAGTAACTAAACAAGCAATCAGGAACCTACACAAGTAATCAAGCAATCAAGTACCTAAACAAGTAATCAAGCAATCAGGCACCTAAACAAGTAATCAAGCAATCAAGTACCTAAACAGGCAATCAATTCAATAGACATCTACACAAGTAATCAAGCAAATCAATAGCCACCTACACAGGTAATCAAGCAATCAAGTAATTCAATAGCCACCTACATAAGTAACCAAGCAATCAAGTACCTAAACAAGTAATCAAGCAATTCAATAGACACCTACACAAGTAATCAATTCAACAGCCACCTACACAAGCAAACAAGTAATTCAATAGCCACCTCAAGTAATCAAGCAATCAAGGAATTCAATGGCCACCTGCACAAATAATCAAGCAATCAAGGAATTCAACAGCCACCTACACAAGTAATCAAGACACGAGGTAATTAAGCACCTAAACAACCAACCACGCAATCAAGAAATCAGGTAATTAAACAAGCAATCAAGGAATCAAATTAAACAACCAATTAAATACACAATCAAGAAATCAGGTAGGCAAACAATTAAGTCAGGTAATTAAATAGCCACCTAAACAAGTAATCAAGCAATAAAGAAACCAGGCAATCAAGTAATGAGGTGATTAAGGTGTGTATATTTCAGGTAATGAGTATTTAGGGTAATCAAGTACTCAATCAAGTAAACAAGGTAATCAAGAAGTAATCAAGGAATTATGGTGTAAAAGGTAATACATGGAGTAATCAAGTAATCAAGGAAGTAATTAAGGTGTTAGAGGTGATACAGGGAATAATCAAGTGGTAATCAAGTAATCAAGGAAGTACTTAAGTGTAAAGGGTAATACATGGAGTAATCAAGTGATAATCAAGTAATCAAGGAAGTACTTAAGTGTAAAAGGTAATACATGCAGTAATCAAGTGGTAATCAAGTAATCAAGGAAGTAATTAAGGTGTAAAAGGTAATACATGGAGTAATCAAGTGGTAATCAAGGAAGTAATTAAGGTGTAAAAGGTAATACATGGAGTAATCAAGTGGTAATCAAGTAATCATGAAAGTAATAGGTGTAAAAGGTGATACATGGAATCAAGTGGTAATCAAGTAATCAAGAAAGTAATTAAGGTGTAAAAGGTGATACAGGGAATGATCAAGTAATCAAAGAAGTACTTACGTGTAAAAGGTAATACATGGAGTAATCAAGTGGTAACCAAGTAATCAAGAAAGTAATAAGGTGTAAAAGGTGATACATGGAATCAAGTGGTAATCAAGTAATCAAGGAAGTAATTAAGGTGTAAAAGGTAATACATGAAGTAATCAAATGGTAATCAAGTAATTATGTGAAAAAGTAATACCTGGAGTAATCAAATGGTGATCAGGAAGATATCAAGGAAGCAATTAAGGTGCACAAAGTAATCAATGAAACGACCAAGAAAGATTCAAGGGAAAGAGGTATTGAACAGGCAATCAAGGAAACAAGGTATAATCAAGGTAATCAGAGGAGAAATCAAGGGTGGAAAACAAGTAATTAACCAGAGGGGCACTCAGTGGAGCACATCTCTCCGACAAGGGCAACGTAATTTCCAAACCACTCTTCGTAATGGGTTAGGTTTTCTCATCACTGACTGGGGTTTCACAAAAAGTGTTTTCCGGATCCAGAATCTGTAATACGACCTAGAATCTGTAATACGACCAGGATCCGTCCCAAAAGTTAATCGATTGTTCCCTGGGACATGGGCTATCTACCCACCGAATTTGGTCCAAATCTCTCTTTTAGTTTTTGAGTAATCCTGCTGACAAACAAACTCACAAACAAACAGGGGTGAAAACATACTCTCCTTGTCAGAGAGAGATTCAAGGAAAATGCAAGGAAATCAGTAAGACAATAAACAAGACAACCAATAAGAAATGTAATAAAAAAAAATACAATCAAGACAATCAAGGAATATGCAAGGAAATCAGTAAGACAATAAACAAGACAACCAATATATATGAAAAAATGTAATCAAGAAAAATACAAGGCAAGCAAGACAATCAAGGAATATGCAAGGAAAACAGTAAGACAATAAACAAAATAACCAATAATTAAGAAAGGCAAGAAATATACAAGACAATCAAGACAATATGCAAGAAGTACGTTAATATAAACAAGAGAAGAAATAAGCAAGATAAAGAAATAGAGCAAATAAATATTAAACAAGGTAAATAAGCAAATAAGACAATCAATAAACACAAAGAAAATGACAAGCAAAGTAATCAAGGAAAAAGCAAGACGATAAACAAGATAAACAAGAAAAGCAATTAAGGATATAAATAAGGATATGAGTCAGCGGTAATCAAGTAATCAACCAGGTAGGAAGGAAGGACTTAAGCACAATGCATGGATGGATGAAGGATGGAAGGAAAGAAGGAAGGAGAGAGCAAAGAATTGAAGGAAGGAAGGATGAACGAAGAAAGGGAGGGAAGAAGAAAGGAAGGGATGAAGATGGAGGAAGGAAGGAAGGAGAATGGATGGAAGAAAGGAAGAACAATGAATGGAAGGAAGGAAGGAGAGCAAAGAAGGAAAGGAAGGAAGAAATGAAGGAAGGAAGGAGAGAACGCAGAATGAAACACGTGGATGAAAGTACGAAGGGAAGGAAAAAGGAAATGACAAGTACCCTACACAAAGGAAGGAAGGAAGGAAAGAGGGAGGGAAGGAAGGAAGGAGGGAAAGAAGGAAGGATTTAATGACAGGGTAGGTATTGTTTACAAGGCCCTACGTTTCTCTACTCAAGGAGGGAAGGAAGGAGGGAGGGAGGAAAAGGAAGGAAGAAAGGATGAAGGGAAGGAAGGATGGTGGGAGGGAGGGAAGGAAGAAGCCGGAGGGAAGAAAGTAGCGATGAAACAGATTCTAAAAAATAAGATGAAAATGAATGAAAATGAACGAAGAAGAAATGGCAGAAAAATGCACAGGAAGAAATGAAGGAAGAGAGAAAGAAGGCAGACACAGGAAGAGAGAGAAGAGAAAGAATACGCAGATAATCTCTTAGTCTCTCTCTCTCTCTCATTTCTCATCTCCTTTCTTCCTTCTCTCCCTACGTCCTTTCTTCCCATCTTCCTTCCTTCCTTCCTTTCCATATCCTTTCTTCCCTCCTTCTCTCCCTACATCCTTTCTTCTCATCTTCCTTCCTTCCTTCCCATATCCTTCCTTCTCATCTCCATCCTTCCTTCTTTCCCATACCCTTCCTTCCTTCCCATCTTTCCTTCCTTCCCATATCTTCCTTCCTTCCTTCTCCCTACGTCCTTCCATAACCATCTGAGGGCAAAAGCAGCAATTTCCTCCGGACAATATAAAGTCGCCGCAATGGCCTGGTCACGAAGACTCCCTGACACCTCTTCCTTAGCGATTTATTTTTGGATATGGTTAGTTTGCATCCATTTGTACGCTCTCCATGCTGAGTGTGGTGGTATTTGAATGAATGAAATGGCACAGATGACGATAAAGAGGAATAAGCAAAATAAATCGCTTAGGAAGAGGCGTTAGGGAGCTGCTGACAAAAAAAAATCGAGAAATAAGGAAGGATGAATCAAGGAAACGACGTGCATTGTGTTTGCAGTTAAAACATTAAAAACAGAAAAAGAGAAAAAAGAAAAAGAAAACGAAAAAGTAAAACAGAAAAAAACAAAAAAGGAGAAATGGAGAAAAGAATAAATGGAAAAAATTGGAAAAATAGAGAAAAAAGGAAAACTAAATGGTAAATATTCAGCAAAATTTTTTCTTAAGTTAAAATGAGAATGAAAAAAAAATATAACTTAAGTCTGGAAATGCTGCTGATACCATATTGCTTTTGTATTTGTAAGGGAACTAGATTTATGAATTAATTTACTAACGAAACGAAGTATCCTGTTAATTATAAATGTTACCATGTATTACCTTCACAGATGCCAAAATAATGATAACGTTACAAAAAAGTCGTTAGAATGTCAAAATAATGTTATAAAAAACAGTTTGAAATATAAATGCCAAAATAACGATATAAAGAGCCGTTTGAAATATAAACGAATGTATCTACTTTGAAAATAACGGTTGTTGATATACCCGGATTCAAATTAACGTAAATATAGCTATAGTTTTTTTTTTTTTTAAATATATACCAAGTGATTTATGGCACAAGTGATCTACTTATTTACCGATGTGATACAGAGTTGGGATAAAGAGGTGGTATTCTCGCGCTAACACCTCTTCCTTACCGATTTATTTCCAAGCCTGCTTCGTTGCTATATTCGTGTGTTATTAATGCAGTCTAACACCTCTTCCTTACCGATTTATTTCCGAGTCTGCTTCGTTACAATATTCGTGTGTGTTATCCATGCAATCTAACACCTCCACCTTACCGATTTATTCCCATGCCTGCTTCGTTACTCTATTCGTGTGTTATTTATGCAGTCTAACACCTCTTCCTTACCGAGTTATTCCTGAGTCTGCTCCGTTACTATATTCTTGTGTTATGCAATCTAACACCTCTTCCTTACCGATTTATTTCAGTCTGCTTCGTTACTATATTCTTGCGTATTATTCATACCATCTATGTCGACACTGAAGACATAAGAAGCAAACCAGGGGATATTAACGAGTAGTTTGGTGAATAAATCGCTAAGGTGGAGGTGATACAGGGCCTCCTTACGCCTTGGAGAACAACAGGGCGGTAAATCTGATGTATGGATGGTAGTGCCGTGTTGAGTTAACGGTGTGTTATAGATTTATCTGTGATGTACCGTTACTGTGGCAACCAACAGGGGTCAATGCAAAAACTGTTACCTCTCACTACGGTAGATCAATGCACTTCCCAAAATTCGAAACCAATAATATGGACTTCCCAAAATTCGAAACCAACAATAATAGTAACATGCACTTCTCAAAAATTCGAAACCAATCACAATAACAAGCACTTCCCAAAATTCGAAACCAACAATTACATGCACTTCCTAAATTCGAAACCAATAGCAATACCATGCACATCCCAAAATTTGAAACCAAGAACATGAACTTCCCAAAATTCAAAACCAACAACAATAATAACATGCACTTTCCAAAATTCGAAACCAACAATAATAATAACATACACTTCCTAAATTCGAAAACAACAATAACAACAATATAATAATAATAATAATAATAATAATAATAATACCTATCGAATACATGCAATGTTTTCAAAATCTGAAACCAATATCCTGCAGATAACAATAACTGATATGTGTACTGAATAAAAACCAAGGAGACGTTACTTTCGAAAACAAAAAAATATTGTTCATCGGCATAAGACAAAAAAAAAAAAGCGTAAATAATATAAACCAAACTCAAGGCCAAAGGGGAAAAATCAATAATCCTTTCAACCATTACAAACCAAAATACTAAACGGATAAGCAGGCGTAACAAACACGACAGATTTCAACTTTTCACATTCAAACTCGGAAACATGTACGGTACTGTACGGTAAATCATGGAGGGCGGACGGTTACTATGGCAACACACATTCACTTGGCGCCTATAAATACTTGCAAATAAGAGGTCCCTTGCGTTTTAGCTGAAGGGCAGTCGGAAAATCGATGGTTCTGGCCATTTAGTTCATTTTTCTTTTTCATTTTGGTTCAATCTTCAATTCAAGGACCTCTCTCTCTCTCTCTCTCTCTCTCTCTCTCTCAAAATCGATGGTTCTGGGCATATCGACTTTTCCACTTAGGTTTCATTTCTTCAATCCAAGGACGTCTCTCTCTCTCTCTCTCTCTCTCTCTCTCTCTCTCTCTCTCACACACAAAATCGATGGTTCTGGGCATATCGACTTTTCCACTTAGGTTTAATTTCTTCAATCCGAGGACGTCTCTCTCTCTCAACTCTCTCTCAGCCGAATAAAATCATCTGGAAACTGTGACAAAAAATACCCTCTGGGAGAAAGTGTTAATCGTTTTTCCAATATAAGCAGTATTAAATTCGTTCAATATGAGTTGACTAATACTTCCAGATGAGTTAAAAGTAATTTCACATTCACTAATCATTTATACAAAAGCCTCAATAACTTCACCATCAACTTAATAAAAAAAAAAAAAAATGCCTATATGCACATTTAACTGGGAGGTACTTGAAGATTTATGAGTTTGAGTTTTTATTTTTATTTTTTCTACATAGGCAAATCTCACGCCAACGCGCTGGCAACACTGAAATAGTAAACACCACGCTGCCACAACCCCGTATGCAGTGTTTTCCAGTTTCTGTCCCTTTTTTAATTACTATTTCTTGCATCCACACACACTACCATTATTTCGATCCCCCCTGATCCACGGACAACCATAAGTAATAATTAATCGTACTGTTGACATCGTGACCTTGTGGGTACCATGGTCGGGAATACCATGACACAGAGGCGGCAACAACTGCGCCAGGATGCCAGGTCTCGCCAGATGAAACCCACCAAACCATACCTCCCACCCAATATAACCCAACCAAATCCCACCTAAACCCAGGGATAATATTAACTCAGGTTTATTTCACGCGATTAAACCCAGAATACCTGTTGAGGCCGCCTTTCCTGGGTGATATTGAGGACGCAAGTGGCCAGGAAGGGAGATGACGTCATCCAATCGATAGTGGAACCGTAATTGGTCAGGCGAAGTCGCTGCTACAGGTTGCCGCCGCCACCACCACCACACTCTACCACGAACACCACCACAGTACCACACCCCCACCACCACCACCATTCCTAGAACTCCTACCACGGTCACTGCTTCGTGTACCACAATAACATTCACTAGGATTTTAACCACAGTATCCCAATACCACCACCACTACTACCCATCCTTTCTTAAGTACTACCTCGACCAATACGATTTCAAGCACCCCACTACCACCACTACTACTACTACGACTACTACTACTGTACCATTCCACAAACTCCTGTCACAATCCCTACCACTTCTGCCACCCTTCCAGTCAGTACTACTACCATATCGACAACTACTGCCACAAAAACACTACCACAATAACAGCGTTCACTACTACTACCACCACCACCACAATAACACCTACTACCACCACACCACAATCACACCTAACAACCATAACTACCACCCCAACCATGAAAACCACCATCACTACCACAACCACCACCACCATCACAATACCCATCACCATCACAATATCCAACCTTATAATCCAAAAATACAAACCTGTCCAAACGTTCTAATCTGACGCATTTCTCAACAAATTGATGGAATGTACACCACGGCACACCCCAAATTTCAGCACTCTTCTTGATACCCAACACATATCCTTCATTTCCACTCCTTATGCCTTTGAGTCTGTGGCGGGTGGTACAAAGCCACTTCATCAGGCAGGTTACCACAGTTACCTCCCGTACATGTTACCCTAGTTACTCCTACCGACCCAAACCGTGTGGATAGGCACCTGGGTTACACCAGCTTGAAGTTTCCCTCTGTCTGTATTTCCCACTGCCTATGATCTCTAGTCTTTCAAACGCAGTATGTTCAGGCATCTCGAAATGAACGGATCTTGAATTTGGCTTTTTTTTTTTTTGAGGGAACAATTCGGGTTCCTGGCCTTTGGTTCCTTCTTTCTAGGATAAAAGAAAAAACTCCGCACCAAGATTCCAACCCTAGCACTAACAAGCCAGCAATTTTGTACCTAAGAAAAAATAGAGGTGAAAGACTGACTAGGAGAGTGCAAGGTGGTGGAGGGGAGAGGGAGGAGGCCAAGGATGAGATGAAGGGATGGAGTGGAGAGGTATATGAGAGAGGGGGGTGTGAGCTGAGAGCACGGCAGTGAAATGGCGGGGGGAAGGGCGATATGGAGGCGATTGTTTGTGGCCAACCCTAGGGGATTAAGACATCTGGCAATAAATAGATAGAAAATATATAACCACTCGACTACCGCGCTGATAACAGGAGTGAAAAGATTAACCGATAAACGAATAAACGAATTACCGGTACTTTTAAACCTACTAAGCAAACTATGTCAAAGCACAAGATGAATATTTATTACATTTAAATTATCGCGCAGTATTGACATTTCCCGCAAGTGCAATCATGTCATCATTCTGCAGACGAACGACCGCGGATTCTAGTTCACTGCGCTTACGCCACACCTCTTCCTTAGCGATTTATTCTGCATATTATTCCTCATTATCCTTCTATGTGATGCTGGTACAGACTACAAATTACTATGATACAATAAAGGAGAGTAATTATGTGCAGTATGCAAAATAAATCGCTAAGAGAAAGGTGTTAGCCATCCATATGATAACAAAGACTGGAAAAATAAGCAAAATAAATCGCTATTAAAAAGATGCTGGGAATTCATATAACAACAATGGAGGGAATAATGATGTATAAGCAAAATAAATCGCTAAGAAAAAAGTGTTAGGCATCCATATAACAGAAGGCAATAATGATGTATAATAAGCAAAATAATTCGCTAAGAAAAAGGTGTTACGCATCCATATAACAAAAAAGGAATAATGTATAAGCAAAATAAATCACTAAGAAAAAGGTGTAACGTATCCATATAACAAAAAAGGAATAATGTATATGCAAAATAAATCGCTAAGAAAAAGGTGTTAGGAATCCATATAATAACTGAAGGGAATAATGATATGCAAAATAAATCGCTAAGAGAAAGGTGTTAGCCATCCATATAATAACAAAGACTGGAATAATAAGCAAAATAAATCGCTATTAAAAAGATGCTGGGAATTCATATAACAACAATGAAGGGAATAATGATGTATAAGCAAAATAAATCGCTAAGAAAAAAGTGTTAGGAATCCATATAACAGAAGGCAATAATGATGTATAATAAGCAAAATAATTCGCTAAGAAAAAGGTGTTACGCATCCATATAACAAAAAGGGAATAATGTATAAGCAAAATCAATCGCTAAGAAAAAGGTGTTAGGAATCCATATAGTAACAAAGAGGGGAATAATGATAAGCAAAATAAATCGCTAAGAAAAAGGTGTCAGGCATCCAAATAAAAACAAAGATGGGAATAAAGTACAAGTAAAATAAATCGCCACAGAAAAGGTGCAACGTAACCAATGCCAGCTAGAATAAGGGACGAAGGATTTCAAATAACGTGGTATCCATAACTGAGGTAAAAAATAAAATAAATAAATAAAATAATGATTAAGTTTATCGACGTTCATGATGGTCACTTTCTGGCTTGCTCTCTCTCTCTCTCTCTGTTACTTTTCTTTCCCCTCTGTTACTTTTCTTTCCACCTCTGTTACTTTTCTTTCCCTCTGTTACTTTTCTTTCCCTCCTCTGTTACTTTTCTTTCCTCCTCTGTTACTTTTCTTTCCCTCCTCTGTTACTTTTCTTTCCACCTCTGTTACTTTTCTTTCCCTCCTCTGTTACTTTTCTTTCCCCTCTGTTACTTTTCTTTCCCTCCTCTGTTACTTTTCTTTCCTCTGTTTTCCCCCCTGTTACTTTTTAACCCTCTCTCTCTCTCTCTCTCTCTCTCTCTCTCTCTCCCTGCTGTGTATTATGTATAAAAAATGCAGTATGTTCCTATAATTTTGAAATACAAGGGTACTATGCATATTTCTTTCAATGTATGCAAAACTGAGAAGCAAAATTATGTATTACCCTCACATGCAGGTACGCTAAAGAAAATACGATGCTGAGATCATGTATAGAGATGTGGAAAAAATGTATAAACATGAAAAAATGTCTAAAAATGTATGAGAAAAAGTATGAAAAATGTATGAGAAATGTACCGTATAAAAATGTATAAGAATGTATAAAAATTGTATGAGAAAATGTATATGAAAACGTATGTGGAAATGTATAAGAAAATGTATAAGAAAATGTATGAGAAAATGTATGAGAAAATATATAAGAAAATGAAAAAAAAATGCATGAGAAAATGTATAAGAAACTGTACAAGAAAATGAATGAGAAAATTTTTAAGAAAATGTATAAGAAAATGTGTAAGAAAATGTATAAAAATGTATCAGAAAAAGTATAAGAAAATATATAAAAAAATGTATAAAAATGTATCAGAAAATGTATAATATAATGTATGAGAAAATGTATAATATAATGTATGAGAAAATGTATAATATAATGTATGAGAAAATGTATAATATAATGTATCAGAAAATGTATAATATAATGTATCAGAAAATGTATAATATAATGTATGAGAAAATGTATAAAAATGTATCATTCTTCACGACAGAGGGTGTATTTTGTAATCTGTACTTCTATACTTATACAATATTGAAAAAAAAAAAAAAATGTAGTGCCGGTATTCTCGTGGGATGAGGAAGCTCCCTAACACCTCCTCCCAAGCGATTTATGCGGCAGGCTACGAATATTTAAACATACAAACATCACGACTGTTTTCCATCAAGCCGGATTTTTATTTATTTATTATTTATTTATTTATTTGGAGGCAGAACGAGATGCATGGAAACATTTTGAATTATTTTTTTTTTTCCTTGCTGCAAAACTGAATTCAAATATAACGGAAACTGATTACGTCTGTTGGTGATTCGGCCCATAAACTTCAGGGTCGTCTTCTGTGGCTTTGGAGACCGTAACACCTCTTCCTTAGCGATTTATTCTGCACGTGACGCATTTACATCCCCTTGTATATTAAAGCAATATAAAGGAGGATGTAAAGATGTAATACCCAAAATAAATCGCAAAGGAAGGGGTATTACGACTTCCTACAGGATCTACAGTAAGAATCTAAGCGCTGCATCTCAGAGCAATACTGTAAAAAAAAATATACATAATTATATATACCCACTGCAACTTTCAATTAACATGTACTGGATGTAGATATGTATATACTTAGCCAATCTGTTATAAGTGTATCAATGTATATACCTCCCTCATCATATATACGCATTATCACATATCTGCAACTGAAAGTATCCTATGTTAAAAGTATATTGGTGGTGTAGAGCCTTCCCGCGGTGGCTGTGTTACCGGGCGGCTCCACTGCCTGGTTAGAGAAAACGTCCCTAACCTTCAAAGAATGGTGGACTGAAGAGGAATATAAAACTTCAGCCTGCAGTCCACAGGGTTCACGTTCCAGACTACTGCGTGGCCACAACACTGTATTTCGTTATGGTTATCAAATTTTATGGTTGAAATATTTGAAATGATAGAGATTATCAGTACAAAAAAACGGATCATAATTACTTTATCTCCGACACCAACTATGAAACTGTCTTTTGTATTTACAAGTTGTTTTATATTTAATTGTAATTTACGGTTGTCATGTCAGGTGGGGTGATGAGAAGCCTACTGGCACTGAAACTGGACATACTAAGTATTTTTGGGTAAGCATCTAATCCGGTAAGACAATTAACACTGATATATGCAATCTTTATATATATATATATATATATATATATATATATATATATATATATATATATATATATATAATCTCTAGCATACATTTAGAGGCTGTTCAGATATATGTTAAGCTTTGTCAACAACCGTGTGCCTATATCTGTATCATTCATGTATAAAACCTCTCAACGTACCAATGGCCGTCAATAGCTGTGTGGAGTTTTGCCATCAACGCTACTCTATGTACACAATGCTTGAACGTACTTATTAATGGTCTATATATACAGTATATATATATATATATATATATTCCAAACTTTTCATGTATGCTAGAGGCAAAAGTCTGATGCCATGCCATACCATAGCCTAGGTAATAGATTTCCAATTTTCATAAAGCTACCAAAGCCTAAACAAACCATCCATATCCAAAACGACGTGTATGTCCAGATTCCACTGCTGAAATTTCTCGTGCATTTAGAAATCCAGATATACTGAGGATGATAACATGTATGATTTGTAATGCCTGTAGAAGTGTACATTGTAAATACTTCACTATATAAACATTATATTTATACCAAGGGTGAGTTTTATTATATACCTTAATAGAACCCTGGGATAATATTCAGAGTGGTCCGTACAGTGCATTCTTGTGTTGCGGGCACGGCTCAGTCTGCCGATATGGGAAACGTCAACATTCTGGCTGCTGCGCGATATTACAAATCAACCATGCAATCAATGGCCATAAAAAAGAAGGGAGGGGGACTATATATTAATGAATGTAAAAAAAATGAGACTATAAAACAAGACAATCAAGACAATGGTTATGCGACGAAGAAAATGGTGCAGGGCAGACACTGGTTACGGCCGTCCACGCAACACACACGACTTAGCATCTATAACACATGAACCAACTACATAAACAACGATTTTCTTATCTCCTTCACTCCGGTGACTTATTGCACTATTCTATTACTGCAACCATCTGCCTTGAATTTGGCTCTCTCCTGTATTTTTTTTTTTTTTTTCTTGGAAGGAATGGTTTGCGGGCTCCTGGCTTTGAATTTGGCTTTTGTTTTTGTTTTGTTTTTTTCTTGGAAGGAACGGTTTGCGGGCTCCTGGCCTTGGGTTCCTTCCTCCTTGCATAAGAAAAAATCACACTATTTCACTGAGCTATGGACGCGTAAAAGTGGTGTTGCTTGGTACTATTTCACTACCCCTTTTCACTGCTTGAAGTGTGTCCCAGGGTGAATGAAATTATGTTGATGTGAAGTAGTTAATAAGCATACAATAGAGGTCACTGCACTGAAGGGGGTAAAAAAAAATGGTCTGTGTGTGTGTGTTCTTACCTAATTGTAGGTAAGAACACACACACACACAGACCGTGTGTGTGTGTGTGTGTGTGTGTGTGTGTGTGTGTGTGAGAGAGAGAGAGAGAGCGTGTGTGAGATAGAGTGTGTGTGTGTGTGTGTGTGTGTGTGTGTGTGTGTGTGAGAGAGAGAGAGAGAGAGAGAGTGTGTGTGTGTGTGTGTGTGTGTGTGTGTGTGTGTGTGTGTGTGTAACTATTATCTTCACAGTTCACACCAATCCTCAAAGTTAAACCAGCAGCCAAAACATACCTTAATATAGACGGTCCCGTATTAGTACCTAGGTGGTGACATGTGGAGATGTATGTGACCTCAGCTGGTGCATGGGAGGGCAGCTGGACTTCAGGGATAGGACTGCCATCTACTGCAACGCCGAGGATGTGCAAGAGAAAGACAATATTTTTATGACATGTATGATGATGAAATGGGCAATGAAATGGCGGGGGACAGGGCGACATGGAGGCGATTTGTTTGTGGCCACCCCTTCCAGGATTAAGGTGTCTGAAAAGATAGACAGATAGACAGATAGATGAGATGAAGGGATGAAGTATATGAGAGGGGGGGGTGAGATGGAGGAAGGGCAGTGAATTGGCGGGGGACAGGACGACACGGAGGCGATTTGTTTGTGGCCACCCCTTACGGGATTAAGGCGTCTGGCAATAGATAGACAGAGATGACAAACACCTTATTCAATTAACTGCAGGTAGTGATGAGATGGAAAAAAAAAGAAAAGTAACGTTAAGACACCTAGACGCCCATAACTTCATATCAACACTATCTATCTATCTATCTATTGCCAGACGCCTTAATTGATCCCGGAAAGGGTGGCCACAAACAAATCGTCTCCATGTCGCCCTGTCCCCCGCCATCTCACTGCCCTCTCAGCTCACACACCCCTCTCTCCTATACCTCTTCACTCCATCCCTCCACCTCATCCACGGCCTACATATAACACCACAACCATACAACTATATAACTTCAAATGTAGTCTACCAATAAGGAGTGCTTTATAAATTGCTTGGAGGATATTTTTTCACAACTCTGGGCTATACAGGAAATAATTGTTTTAAATCGATACTTATATGTGGATGTCATACTAGATATAAGGTGGACAATGACTGACTTTTTTTTTTTTCTGTAAGGAAGAAGGAACCAAAGGCCAGGTGTCCGCAAAATTGTTCCCTCACAGAAAAAATAGAAATATAAAACGGAAATTCAAGATCCGTTCATTTCGAGATGCCTGGACACTGCGTTTGAAAGACTAGAGGTCATTGGCAGTAGGGAGTACAGATAAAGGAAGACAGTTCCAGAGTTGACCTGTTGCATACATGAAAGACTGGGAGTATTAAGTTGGTTCCAGGTATATCAATAATTAAAATAAATAAGGTGGTGACGTAAATGCGGTATCCATCTAGGAACCAAACATCCACACTTTTTCCCAGCGCTCTCAATCGCAAGGGAAAAATCGGATCACTGCATAGGACGACACTGCAGGGGTGGTTGCTTGCCTGTGATTGATGGGTCTACTCGGCCACAGACTGGGATTAATCAACAGCTGAAATTTTACCCATATATTCGTTCGTTTGTAGTCTATTTCACGTAGTTTTGTGAGAAAAGGCAATGCCACGGGTCGACATCCTTTCCATGGGACTTCTTCGTGACTAGCATCATACTTTAGCCTTAATGTACGGCTCGACATCCTTTTCATGGAACTTCTTCGTGACTAGCATCATACTTTAGCCTTAATGTACTATTCAAATCAGCTTTCAAGATGGAGAGATGACAATTTTGGGCCAAGTTAGGGTACAAATATAGTCTGCGTTTCAAGTTCATCCATTTTCTGTTAGAGGAAAAGAGAAAATGTAATAGTTTCTTTTTAACATATACTTTATTTGACGATATTTTTCCTCCCGTGTGTGTAATTTACCGGGTCGGCCAGGATCACTTGATGGTCGTGATCGTCAGCTTTTACCCTCCCGGATGGGATTGTGTGTGTGTGTGTGTGTGTGTGTGTGTGTGTGTGTGTGTGTAATTCACCGGGTCGGTCAGGATCACTTGATGGTCGTGATCGTCAGCTTTTACCCTCCCGGAAGGGAGCTGGGAGCTCATATAGTCCGATCTAACGGCAAGGCTGTGACCTCCACACACGCACACACGTCCCCTTGCTCAAGAGGGACAGTAACCACCCACTTCGTCAGTGAAACTTTTTCGCAACCTGAGCGAGGCGTGTGTGTGTGTGTGATATTGGCCTATGTGTACATGAAATCCCGTGTGCGTAAGTAATGACATGTACAGTATACATCAACAGGTCTATAATTGTTGCATTACCTTGTGTGTGTGTGTGTGTGTGTGTGTGTGTGTGTGTGTGTGTGTGTGAGATAGATAGATAGAGAGAGAGAGAGAGAGAGAGAGAGGATGATGAAAGGATGAGATGAAGGGATGGGGTGCAGAGAATGTAGAGACTGACTAGGAGAGAGGGTGATGGAGGGGAAGGGGGAAGGATGAGATGGAGGAATGGGATGGAGAGGTATATGAGTTGGAGGAAGGGCAGCCTGACGGAGGTGTTTTATTTGTGACCTCCCCATAAGGGATTAGGCGTCTGAATGGGTAGGTAGGTAGGTGGGT
Organism: Coenobita brevimanus; assembly: GCF_032717465.1. NCBI lineage: Eukaryota > Metazoa > Arthropoda > Malacostraca > Decapoda > Coenobitidae > Coenobita > Coenobita brevimanus. The sequence continues at coordinate 33,943,542 of NC_136968.1, read as the reverse complement.
AGGTAGGCAGGTAGGTTGGTTGGTTGGTTGGTAGGTAGGTAGGTAGGTAGGTAGGTAGGTAGGTAGTTAGGTAGGTTGGTTGGTTGGTTGGTTTGTAGGTAGGTAGGTAGGTGGGTAGGTAGGTGGGTGGGTGGGTTGGTTGGTTGGTTGGTTGGTTGGTTGGTTGGTTGGTTGGTAGGTAGGTAGGTAGGCAGGTAGGTAGGTTGGTAGGCAGATACAGACATAGGTAAGTAGGCAGGTAAACAAAGACAACTACGTAGGTGGGTGGGTATAGGCAGGTAGTAGATGGACATAGATAAGTGTGTAGGTAGGTAAAGGTAGATATAGACAGATAAGTACGTAGGTAGGTAGGTAGATATAGACAGATAAGTACGTAGGTAGGTAGGTAGATACACAGATAAGTACGTAGGTAGGTGGGTACAGGCAGGTAGGTAGGTAGATATAGGCAAATAAGTGGGTAGGCAGGTAGGCAGATAGATATATAAGTACGCAGACAGGTAGGTAGGTAGGTAGGTAGGTATAGACACAGACAAGTACGTAGGTAGGTAAGTAGGGAGGTAGGTAGGTAGATATATACACAGACAAGTATGTAGGTAGGTAGGTAGGTAGGTAAAAACATAGATAACTAAGCAGGTAAGTAGGTAGGTAGGCAGATACAGACATAAGTACGTAGGATGGTAGGTAGATATAGACAAGTACGTAGGTAGATAGGCAGATAGATATGTATGTATGTTGGTTGGTTGGTAGGTAGACAGGCAGGAACGTTGGTAGGTAGATGGGTAAGAACGTAGGTAAGAAGATAGGTAAGAACGTAGGTAGGCAGGTACGCAGGTAGGTAGGCTGATAGACTGATAGATTAGTGCGTAGGTAGGTAGGTAAGTAGGTAGGTAGGTTGGTAGGCAGGTGGGCAGGGAGGGAGTGAGAAAGGTAGGTAGGAAAGTAGGTAGACAGGTAGGTATGTTACAATTATTACATACCTCCCTATCTATCCTATTAACAGGTAGGCAGGAAGGCAGGGAGATAGATACATAGATAGATAGATAATATGATCGACTGACATACATATAATTACATATTTTGCTAATTTCTGTTATTCAATTTCCATCTCAACTCCTATTTTCCGTATCCCCTCTCCCTCCTTCCTTAATCTTTTTTTCCAATCCTATCTACTTTTCGTTTTTCCTTCCTTCCTTCCTTCACTTCCTCCTTCCTCTCATCTCCTTTACTCTTTCCTCCCCCTCTTCCCTCCTTCCTCTTTAGTACCCTCTTTTCCTTTTCTCTTTCATTCCTTACTTCCATCCTTCCTTTTTCCCTCCCTCTTTCCTACCAGCTTTTCCTTTTCTCCATCCTTCCTTCCTCCTCCCTCCATCCTCCTCTTTCTCTTTTCCTTTCCTACTTTTCACCCCAGTCGTCAGGGGTTAATGAAGGCGATAGCACACACACACACACACACACACACACACACACACACACACACACACACACACACAGTACAAATGTTAAAGCTGTCAATTACTAAACACAACGGACCTCACTGTGTGTGTGTGTGTGTGTGTGTGTGTGTGTGTGTGTGTGTGTGTGTATCATTTGCACCCAGTGTCCTCAATACAGGAGGCAACTGGGCATCTTCAAAATTTAATAAAGAAGAGAAACCAGGGGCAGGGACCTATGAGCTTCGCGACTATGAGCCGACAGGCGGCACGCATAGCATCCTTCCAGCAAAATCCCTCACACAGGAATCCTAGGAACCAATGGGTTAGATACATATATCGGGAGATGGTTAACTTGGCCCAGATTTCTCTCTCTCTCTCTCTATCTATCTATCTATCTATTGGGAAGTCTTGAACCTAATCCAGATTTTCGTCCATTAATTAATCACGTACGGTACTTCACTAGTACAAAACAATCCTACGGCTCTACATCCTTTCCATGGCACTTCTTGTGACTAGCATATCCTTGTGTTAATCTGAAGTTAAAACTGGAAGATGACAGTTTTTGGCTGAGAGAGAGAGAGAGAGAGAGAGAGAGAGAGAGAGAGAGAGAGAGCTGCATCTAACACGTAAACCCGTATCCACCTTCTGCTCTTCACATTAATTTCTCCGCTGAATAAAATCGTCTGAGAGTTGAAAAACAACAAAATAAGATACATGACAAAACGCACTACAGGACTTTGGTGACGCAAGAATGAAATAGAAAAATAAAATACATAATAAAATACACAATACAGGGCTTTAGTGACGGGAGAAAACAAATAAAAAAATATAATACACAATAAGCGGCTTTAGGTTGACGGGCTGAGTTAGTTTTTGTAAGGCGTTCAGTCCAGCCAACACTTCGATCAAATCCCGCCCAGGGTTGCCAAGTCTAAAGCCACACTTATCGCTAAACGTGATCTCAAAAACCTCTAGATTGGGAGCTAAATGTAAAATAATAATAAAAATAATAATAATAATAATAATCATCATCATCATCACCATCATCATTTAATCTGTGTTGCCCCACGAGGAACGTAGGAGCCCGGGGCTATGCAAGTTGGTTCTGACATTTAAGGTGTGACCAGCCTCACTCATCCCTGAGTGGCATTACGTGAGCAATAAACCCCAACCATCCCTTGGATATAAACCTCCACCGGCTGGATCCAATTGGAGCGCCTTAATTACCCACTAAACCACCAGGCGCCAAAATCTGGTTATACGGTTACTACCCGGCGTAGTAAATGGTTTCCTGGTGTAAAGGAAACCATTTGGCTTGTCACTCAGTGTAGAGGCACCCACAGGCAGAAGGAAGAGGAAAGAATGAAGGAAAGAAAGACGGAGGAGAGAGTGTAAAGTCACCCGCTGGCAGGACAACGTAAGAATGAAGGACAAAAGAGGATGGTAGGAAAGAAGTATGAAGAGGAAAAGGCAGACACCCGAGAGAAGCACTACATCGAGTAAGTGGATGGTGAGCGCCCCCACCTACCACAACAACAACAACAACAACAATAATAATAATAATAATAATAATAATAATGACTGGCATAAAGCACAAAATCTAGAGTATATAATATTCCCAACACTTCGACAAAATTCCGTGGAGCCCAAAGCCACAGAAATCACTAAACTTGCTCTCACCAATCGTTAGATCACAGCTGAATACAAAAATATCCACGAAATTGCTAGCAGAATAAATATGTACAGTATAGGTATGTATCAGTCAGTCAGTCTATCCGTTTATCTATGTATCTATCCATCTATCTGCCAACCTTCCTGCCTACCTGTTAGTAGGATAGATAGGGAGGTAAGTAATAATTGTATCATACCTACCTACCTACCTACCTACCTATCAATCAACCTACCTAGCTGCTTACCTACCTCTACAATATTCCCAACACTTTGTAAACACCTCTGCAAAAGCCACAAATAACGCTAAACTTGCTCTCAACCGTAGATCGTTGCTAAATACAAACATTTCCAGAAAATCAGAGTGCTATCTATCTATCGCCAGACGCCATAATCCCGTAAGGGGTGGCCATTGACTCTTGAGTTATTTGTTTTACGGGGAGGGGCACTAACCCTCCACCAACCCACTTGTTGACACGTAGGGAGCACGTATGGTTTGGTTATATGATTACCACCCAGCGTTGTAAATGGTTTCTTGGCTTACAGGAAACCATTTGGCTTGTCACTCAATGTAAAGCCACCTGTAAAGGAAGGAAAAGCAATAACAAGTGACAGGAAAGATGGGAGAAATAGGAAGAGAGGAGGGCAGGCACAGAAGAAAAAAAAAAAGATAAAGGCTAAGGAAGAAGTAGGCAGCACTACACCAAGTGAGTGGATGATGGTCGCCACAACACTTCCAAAAATGTTAAAAACTTAAAATACCGCTAAATTTCTTACCAGAAGGTCGTGAAAACTGTTGATAATTAGAGATGCATCTAGGTTAGCGAGAAACAAGGCTTAACTGGCAATATCAACTTTTTGCTGCTGCACGTGTCCTCTACTGAACATATCCTTCATAAAAACTTCAAAACCCACTATTCATCTCGCCCCAACCCACTAATTGTAGCTGTAACCTCAGAGTACACATATATTTCTACCATAATTCTGGCTAAAAATAGGCGAGTGTGGGGCTGGAGTTCTCCCCTTGTATCATTATGCAAACTACACATCGCTCAGTCCAGCCAACTATGCACTTTTTTATCGGTTCTCCACATGTCTCCCTCTTGCCTCACTAACCACCAACATTACCTTTCAGAGTATGCATTTTAGTACAATTTGGGGTATATCTGGAGGGTGTATGGGGGAGGACTGCTTGGACGATAGCGGGTGTGAACAGCTGTTGGTCAACGTGGCAGATATCTTGGCGCCGAATAGTCACCTTGGGGCACTACCATCTCGTCTCACTACACCCAACTGCAGCTTTCTCTCTCTCTCGCTCTCTCTCTCTCTCTTTCATGCAATGTTGCCTTCTCTGTCTTCCGGAGTAGTCCCAAATTCTGGACCATAGGCGATCTACAAGAATACTGATCTGATCTGGACTATATTACGGTAAACGCTGCATTCTGGCCATGTATTATAACTACTACTACTATGGCAAAGAATGATGCCTGTCTCAAACGTCATGCCAGCGCCAACGATTTACATCTTACCTACAGTAATAATAATATTGATAAAAACAAGAACACTTCCCACATTTTGTTGGATATTTACAAGAAAAATATTCGAAAATGATGTAAAATCGATTTGTTAATAATAATCGATTACCGAAAAAAATCGATGAGGAAACGACCTTGGTCCGTATTGATCGTCGGATAAGGAAGCTCCCTAACACCTCCCCCTCGGCAATTTATTTTTGGATACGGGTGGCTGATATCCTTTTGTAAGTTTGTTTATGCACAGTATGGAGATATGGAAGAATGTATATAACACAGAATATGACAATAAGGTGCAATTTGTAATATAAATCGCTTAGAAAAAGGTGTTAAGGAACTTCATTAACCTATGAGAGCATAAACTGAGAAGCCAGTGGTAGTTAGAATGAAGGGTTAATGTGACTATACTCTTTTTACTTTAATTTTCCCTAAACGTCTGTCTGTTGGTAACTTATGCAGGTCAATGGCAAACAATCCTTCAGCACTACATTCTTTCCAGAGCACTTATTCGTGATTAGCACAAGAAACAGTCCTATTTTTGTGTTAATCTATTGTTATAACTTCATACAAGTCAATGGCAGAGACAATACAACGGCTCTACATCCTTCCCCTAGCACTTCTTCGTGATTAGCGCCATATTTTAAGTAAATAACTGAGTTCATGATGATGGCAATTTTGGGCTAGTAACCAAGGAGACTATCATAACGGAAGCTCACAATTGTCACGTGATTCTTATGTAATTATTTTGAACTACGGTATTGTCTCAGTTCCGTCGCATGAAAACAAGTCAGGTATAATTGAACCTATTGCGGCACCTGGCATCTCCTGACACACCCACCGTCCTCGCCACCAGATTGGCTGACGGGACCCACGCCCTTGCCTCTGATTGGCTGGCTGGGTGTGCACGTGATCAAGTGTGGGAAGGGTACTCTCACCTTAGTTGCATCTCCTGCATTCTCTCTCTCTCTCTCTCTCTCTCTCTCTCCACACACACAAACACTTTCCCCCCTGCACACTAATACAGTATATACATTTTCCTTCACACAGACACACACACATTTTAATTGCATCCCTCATGCAGTCACTGAATCCTCTCCCTCTCTCTCTCTCTCTCTCTCTCTTAATTCTAATTTGTTTTTTGAGATGCCTTCGCGCGGTGGACTCAATCTGACATGCAACTACCCTGCCTGGCTATACAAACGTCCCTCAACTCCCTCCCTATCCCCCGAAAGGATGATAGTGGACTGCAGGAAGAGAGGCAATTCTAGCCTGCAGTCCACAGGGTTCACGTTCAGATGTTCCCTATCCAGCATAATTTGGGCCTTAACACCTTTTCCTATGCGACTTGTTTACTCCACCTTACTGTCCTCCTGTGTTACATAAATCCATCTATTAACGCCATACTCAAATGACGTGCAAAAGGACAGTAACCACCCACACCCAAAATTAAATCGCTAAGGAAGAGGTGTTAGGGAGTTTCATCGCCATGCCACACTGCATAAATAACGCATAAAAGGGTATTAACCAGCCATATCCAAAAATAAATCACCAAGGATGAGGTGTTAGGGAGCTTTATCGCCATACTCTACACAAGGAGGGTACAAATAGATATTAACCAGTCATATCCAAAAATAAATCACTAAGGAAGAGGTGTTAGGGAGCTTCATCGCCATACTCTGCATAAATGACAAAAAAGAATATTAACCAGCCATATCCAAAACTCAATCGGTAAGGAACAGGTGTTAGGGAATTTAACCGAAGAATAGACTACCGTTCTTGGTGCAGTTTAAGAGGCGATTTGGTATATCTGAGTATATTTAGTATATTTCTGTGTATATTTTTGACCTAATGTATCAGTGTGCGGCGGAGACAGACAGACAGACAGCTACATAGACAGACAGACAGATAGGCACACAGACAGACAGACAGATAGCTAGATCGACAGACAGACAGATACTCAGACAGACAGATAGCTAGACAGACAGACAGATAGACAGATAGCTAGACAGACAGACAGACAGACAGATAGCCAGATACAGAGACAGAGAGACAGACACATGAAATGACCGGATCTAGAATTTGGCTCTCTCTTGTATTTTGTTTTTCTCTTGGAAGGAACAGCAATTGCGGGCTCGTGGCCTTTGGTTCCTTCTTCCTCTCAAAAAAAAAAAAAAAAAAAAGATAAATTAACATAACTTAGCCAAGATTTTCATGCTTCTGCACCTTCAACTCGGCTCACAGGAGAGAGAGAGAGAGAGAGAGTTAAATCCATGGTTTCTAAAGTCTTCAATATTTTTCCACTATTTTCTGTTCAGTTAGTAAGGTTTCTAATGGAGTCTTATTGATTTTACTATTTTCTAAGCCAAATAAAATCGTTTGGTGGTAGCGAGATAGGTAGAAAAGATATGGATAGACAGACAGATAGATAAAAAATAGATCGATAGATATGGTTACAGAGAATGATAAAGTAAGATAAAGACAGATATAAAGTTACAGATAAAGAAAAGATAAAGTATAGATACAAATAAAAAAGATACAAAAACAGAGGAAAAATTAGATAGATAGATAAACATATAGAGTAGATATAGATAGATAAAGATAGAATATAAAAAGATGAAGATATAGATAGACATACCGATAGAAAGAGAAATGACAAATAGCCAGAGAGACAGAAACGAGCATGGAAAGGAAAAACAGCTAAAGAGTGGTAGGCAGACTTGACAGACAGATAGAAAAAGATGAAAATAGACAGACAGACAGACAGAAATAGACAGAAAGACAGAAACGAGGATGGAAAGAAAAAACAGCTAAAGAGTGGTAGGCAGACTTGACAGACAGAGATAGAAAGAAAACGATAAAAATAGACAGACAGAAATAGACAGAAAGACAGAAACGAGGATGGCAAGGAAGAGCTAAAGAATGGTAGGCAGACTTGGCAGACAGACAGAAAGAAAAAGATAGAAAGACAGAAAGACGTATACAAAGAATGAAAAAAGACAAAGACATAGATATAGATAAAAAAATATATATATAAAACAAAAAAGACAGGCCACTGGAAATCAAAGAAAATAAGGTCACTCGAAATCAAAGAAACAGGGGAAAGGTCACTCAAAAAAAGGTCGCTCGAAATCAAAGAAACAGGGGAAAGGTCACTCAAAAAAGTCACTCAAAAAAAGGTCACTCGAAATCAAAGAAACAGGGGAAAGGTCACTCGAAATCAAAGAAACAGGGGAAGGTCACTCAAAAAAGGTCACTCGAAATCAAAGAAACAGGGGAAAGGTCACTCAAAGAAAAAAAAGGTCACTCAAAATGTCATTCGAAAAAAAAAAAAAGGGAAAGTAAAAGAAAAAAGGTCACTCAAGAAAAAGGTCATTCAAAATCAAGGAAACAAAAAGACCACTCAAAAGCAAAGAAAAAAGTCACAGAAAAAAGGCCACTGAAAAGGGCACTAAAAACGAAAAGGTCACAAAAAAGGTCACTCAAAAAATAAAAAAGGTCACTAAAAAGAAGTCACCAAGTCACTCAAAACGAGGACACTAAAAAAAAAAAAAGGTCACTCAGGAAAGCTCACTCGAAAGATACGTCATCCAAAAAAGGTCACTCAAAAGGTAAAGGGAAAAAAAGGTCACAAAAAAATCAGTCACTCAAAAAAGAAACCACTCAAAATAGGGTAAAAAAAAAAAAAAGGTCACTTAAAAAACGTAAAAGGTCACTTAAAAACAGGTCACCCCAAAAAATGAAAAAAAAAAAAAGGTAACCCAGAAAGAAACGTCACTCAAAAGGGTAAAAAAACGGTCACTTAAAAGAAAAAAGCACTAAAAAGGTCACTTAAAAGAAAAGGCCACTTAAAAGAAAAAAGGTCACTAAAAAGGTCACTTAAAAGAAAAGGCCACTTAAAAGAAAAAAGGTCACTAAAAAGGTCACTTAAAAGAAAAGGCCACTTAAAAGAAAAAAAAGTCACTTTTAGTCACTAAAAAGGTCACTTAAAAGAAAAAAGGTCACTAAAAAGGTCAAAAGAAAAAAGGTCACTAAAAAGGTCACAAAAGAAAAAAGGTCACTAAAAAGGTCACAAAAGAAAAAAGGTCACTAAAAAGAAAAAAGGTCACTCAGAAGGAAAAAAGGTCACTAAAAAGGTCACTTAAAAGAAAAAATGTCACTAAAAAGGTCACTTAAAAGAAAAAATGTCACTAAAAAGAAAAAAGGTCACCAAAAAGGTCACTTAAAAGAAAAAAGGTCACCAAAAAGGTCACTTAAAAGAAAAAAGGTCACTCAGAATCCCAGAAACCCGCTCCGTTATATCAGTGCCATCACGTGAAGGCGTAGAGGGCGTTGAAGATATATGTTCCTGATTCTCACA
>NC_136968.1:33797052-33932052 GCF_032717465.1 Coenobita brevimanus | reverse complement strand
ATTTTACACTACGCATAAAACTGCCATCTCTCCATCTTGAAAGCTGTGCTGTAATAATAGACCCATGTAAGAGTATGGTGCTAGTCACGAGGAAGTGCTATGGAAGGGATGCACAGCCGTAGAGTTTCCTGCTAGTCACGAAGAAGTGCTATGGAGGGGATGCAGAGGCGTAGAGTTTCATGCCAGTCACGAAGAAGTGCTACGGAATGGATGCAGAGCCTTAGTTTCCTGCTAGTCACGAAGAAGTGCTATGGAAGGGATGCAGAGCCGTAGAGTTTCCTGCTAGTCACGAAGAAGTGATATGGAAGGGATACAGAGCCGTAGACTTTTTCTGCCAATGAACAACGTGACATACGCTGCAAAAACGACGAAACTCTGGGCCAAGTTAATGTGATTTTCGTCCTATTGCATCTTATTTCCAATCGCTCTAGCATTCTTCACATAGCACTTCTTCGTGACTAGCATAATATTCTAGTATCTATTATGGATTTTCTTCCTTTTCCTGCTTATTCTCTATAGCATAAGAGCAGAGAAAGAAAATGCTGATTCTACATCCTTTCCGGCACACTTCTTCGTGACTAGCATCATATTCCAGTCCTTAATTTCTTGTTGTATCCCAGCATTCAAGATAGGGAGATGAGCAAACTTCTTCGTGACTAGCATCATAAGCACACTTCTTCGTGACTAGCATCATATTCCAGTCCCTAATCTCTTGTCATATCCCAGCACTGAAGATGGAGAGATGGGCACACTTCTTCGTGACTAGCATCAGCCAGTTCTTAATCTCTTGTTATAAGATGGAGAGACGAGCACATTTCTTCGTGACTAGCATTAATCTCTTGTTATATCCCAGCATTCAAGATGGAGATGCCAGCTTTATTACGAGAATGAGACTGACTAAGAGGGTGTATGTAGGTGACGTGGAGGGAGGGAGAGGGAGGGGGAGACCGAGGATGAGGTGGAGGGATGGCGTTGAGGGGCATATGAGGGAGGGGGGAGTGAGTTGGGGGGAGGGCAGTCAAATGGTGGGTGACAGAGCGACTTGGAGGCGTTTTGTTTGCGGCCACCCTTTGCGGCATTTGGGCGTCGGGCTATAGATGGATGGATAGATAGATAGACTACGAGATAAATGAACATCTCGAAACAGATTTAAATATGCTTCCTATGATGGGCAGGACTCGCTAACCTTGAGGGGTAACTTGGGCAATATTTACAATACCGTCTGAAGTCCAGGAATGTTTGTATATATGGTGCTGGTGGGAAGGGACGCCTGCATGTGGTGGCATGGATATGACCGGCAGGAGGAGCTGTGTGGCTATGTTAATGATCGACAACTACTACTACTAGTACGACTATTGCTACTACCACAACTACGACTAGTGTTACTACTACTACCACGGCTACTGCTACTACCACTACTACTACCATTACTATTATTACTACGGCTACTACCATTAATACCATTACCATAATTACTACTACTACTATTACTACCATCATTACTACTACTACTATTACTACTATCATTACTACTACTATCATTACCACTAGTACTACTATTACTACTATCATTACCATCATCACCACCACCACCACCACCACTACTACCGCTCGCTGGTGCAGTGGTAACGCTCTCGCTTGCCAACTGGTGGACGGGAGTTCGCGCCTCTCTCAGGTTGCGAAAAGTTTCACTGACGAAGTGGGTGGTTACTGTCCCCCTCGAGCAAGGGGACGGGTGCGTGCGTGTGTGAAGGTCACAGCCTTGCCCTCAGATCGGACTATATGAGCTCTCAGCTCCCTTCCGGGAGGGTAAAAGCTGACGATCACGACCATCAAGTGATCCTGACCGACCCGGTGAATTACTACTACTACTACTACTAGTTTCACTGGCTTGGGGGATACGAAACACCTCTTCTTTACCGAGTTATTCCGCATACTGCACCCCACCCTTGTATAATGGTGACGCAAACCACCACGAGATTCAATAATAAATTACAAACACGCCAACGTTGTGTAATAAGCAAAATAAATAGCAAACAGGCCAACGTTAAGGTGTAATAAGCAAAATAAATAGCAAACAGGCCAACGTTAAGGTGTAATAAGCAAAATAAATAGCAAACAGGCCAATGTTAAGGTGTAATAAGCAAAATAAATAGCAAACAGGCCAACGTTAAGGTGCAATAAGCAAAATAAATAGCAAACAGGCCAACGTTAAGGTGCAATAAGCAAAATAAATAGCAAACAGGCCAACGTTAAGGTGTAATAAGCAAAATAAATAAATAACAGGCCAACGTTAAGGTGTAATAAGCAAAATAAATAAATAACAGGCCAACGTTAAGGTGTAATAAGCAAAATAAGTAACAAACAGACCAATGTTAAGGTATAACATCCAAATCAAATAACAAAAGGCCAACGTTAAGGTATAATAATCAAAATAAGTAACAAAGTGGCCAACGTTAAGGTATAATAAGCACAATAAATAGCAAACAGGCCAGCGTTAAGGTGTAATAAGCAAAATAATAAATAGCAAACAGGTCAACGTTAAGGTATAATAAGCAAAATAATAATTAGCAAACAGGCCAACGTTAAGGTGTAATAAGCAAACTAAATAACAAACAGGCCAACGTTAAGGTATAATAAGCAAAATAAATAGCAAACAGACCAACGTTAAGGTATAATAAGCACAATAAATAACAAACAGACCAACGTTAAGGTATAATAAGCACAATAAATCACTCAGGAAAAAGTGTGAGGAAACTTCTTTACGTTACGACCGTCAAAATTAATGCTATATCACGTCTAAAAATTCCAGTCTGTTTCCTAACCATCAACCCATCCATCTATCTATCTTCCCATCTATCTACCCATCCATCCATCTATCTATCTATCTATCTATCTTCCCATCTATCTACCCATCCATCCATTTATCTATCTACCTATCTATCTACCCATCCTTCTATCTATCTACCTATCTACCCATCCATCCATCTATCTATCTTCCCACCTATCTACCCATCCATCCATTTATCTATCTACCTATCTATCTACCCATCCTTCTATCTATCTACCTATCTACCCATCCATCCATCCATCGACTCTAAAAATCACAATCTATTTCCTAACTATCTCTCTATCCAACTATCTATACCTACCAATTCAACTATCTATCTATCTACCCATCCATCCATCTATCAACTCTAAAAATCCCAATCTATTTCCTAACTACCTATCTATCCAACTATCTATACCTACCAATTCAACTATCTATCTATCTACCCATGTATCCATCCACTCAAAAATATTTCCCTTCCTGCCAAAAGTCACAGAGTCAATCAATTAATTCTAGTCTTACTCTGCTCTCTTACTGAACCTGAGACTGCATACTTCCTGACACCAATACAATTTATATTTTATTTCTGATCCACCTCAGACTCTAATCAGGTCTTCCTTAACTTTTTATTTTTTTACAATAACGGAAGAGGAAGGAAAAACAAATAAAAAAAAATAATCCATACACCTGATTATTGGCGTCCACCGCTCATAAAAAAAAATCTGTAACGGTTGGACTTAAACAGCTGTATTTTGAAGTTTAGGGGGAAAACTCTGGGGACACAAGTTCAAAAAAAGATGCAATTCGGGGAATAAAAGATTTCTGACAGGCTGACGACGTTGTGCAGTATGGCAGTGTGACAGTCTATTCATTAGCGCTACTAGATTTAACTGGAATCCGTTTACAATTTCATGAGATGCAAACAGTTACACACAGACAAACTCAAACACACAAAGACAAACAGACAGAAGGAAGAAAGGAAAGGGCAGTCACTACATCGAGTTAATAATAATAATAATAATAATAATAATAATGTGATAATAATAAGACGAAGAAGTAGAAGAAAAAAAAATGAACAAGCAGAACAAGAAATAATGATACTAATACTAATACTAATAATAATAATATAAAACTTACTCATCAAGTCCTCTCCCTGGCAGCAGCTCCGTTCAGCCAAATTTCTGAAAAACGAAAAAGTTTGAATGGTTGTGTATTGCTTAAAAAAAGAAAAAAAAAGAAAAAGAAAAGAAAAAAAAGCTTGAATAATTATCGAATGCCTTATTCTGGCAACATTATCAGGTGAAAAATATATGTACATAAATATATAATGATAAATCGTATGATGAATGAATGATTGATGAAAAAATGAATGAATGAATGATGATAGCATTGGTCATGATGACGACGACGACGATGATGATCATGATAACATGATGATAATAATAATGATGATGATCTATATTATAATAATCCGACTCCTGTAGGCTATGTCTGTTGGTCTGTCTGTTTGTGACTAACACAGCAAACACGGCGTAATTTTTGTTAGAGCACCGTATTGCTAAAATGTTCTAACTTGAAGAATAAAACAATTCCAGTCCAATCGCGCCACCGGTTCCCGAGTTATGACTCATTTATGGCCTTTTGACATCGAGCGGAAAGGCCGCCGAGGATGATGATGATGATGATGATGATCATCATCATCATCATCATCATCATCACCACGAAGACAATAAAAAACCATGATGATGACTACACCACCACCATACAATAATAATAATAATAATAATAATAATAATAATAAAGATAATAATTACACACACGATAACCTTACCTGCCTCTCTCTCTCTCTCTCTCTCTCTCTCTAAATCGCGCGCGCGCGCACACACACACACACACACACACACACACACACACACACACACACACACACACACATGTACGTGGTGACTCAGAGCTTTCACGGTAATTGAGAGCGAGAGAGAGGGAGCGGGGCATGACTCCCCGATTTCGGAATTTTTTAATGACCCAAATAGTTTAACTGCAACGACCAATTATTTCCATGATAATTACCGTTTATTCTACCCTATCATCATCATCATTATTATCATCATTGTTATTTATTATTATCTTTGTTATTTATCATCACAAACACCATCATTAGTAGTAGTAGTAGTAGTAGTAAAATAACAATTAATAATAATAATAATAATAATAATAACTAACAAGAACAATAATTTCGTTTTCAATGGCTCCAACATGCTTGCATGCGTCGGCTTGATCACCTACTGGCGGCTTTCCTTGCTGCTCGATCTCTGGCAGCTTCCCTATTCAGTCCCTTAACCCTGAAGTCACGCTCAATGACCTCGTCCCAGGTCTTTTTTGGTCTGCCTCTTGCAACCCTACCCCTAACACCAAACTTTTGACCTTCTGCACCCAATTACCATCCCCCATCCTCTGCACCTGCCCAGACCATTTCAATCCACCCTCCTCATCACAACACCAATACACTGCAGTCCCATCCTACCTCAGCTCCTCCATCGTAAACCTACTGAACCTAGAAGTGAACCTCTGACCTTGACTTCTGACCGATCTACACCTTGACTCGTTATCTTGACCTCTGACCTTGACTAGTTACCTTGACCTCTGACCTTGACTAGTTACCTTGACCTCTGACCTTGACACATTATCTTGACCTCTCACCTATCTGCATCAAATTCCAACACTTCTTCCCAGACCCCCACACAATATGCGAATTCTGATCCAAATTATATCCAGTGCTCATGGTACATATTTTTTTAACTTACCAACATTCCTAGACAACAGAGAGATACATGTACAGAAAACATACACATACACAATATATACATACATACACAGAATATATACATACATACACAGAAACCAACTTCATGAAAACATGTTTGCAAATAACGTTGCTAATAATAAGAGTAACGATATTTCAGCTGTATACACCATAATTAAAAATCATATACTGCACATCACCACTACATCATCCATCAACATCCATCTACACAATTGTACGGTATATATCATTACACCATCCATCAACATCTATCTACACAATTGTACAGTATATATCACTACACCATCCATCAACATCCATCTACACAATTGTACAGTATATATCACTACACCATCCATCAACATCCATCTACACAATTGTACAGTATATATCACTACACCATCCATCAACATCCATCTACACAATTGTACAGTATATATCATTACACCATCCATCGACATCCATCTACACAATTGCACAGTATATATCATTATATCATTCATCAACATCTATCTACCTTACTGCCACATGTCTTAAATCCTGTAAGAAGTGACTACACACAAATCACCATGTCAACCTCTCCTCTGTACCTTACATCCCCCTCCATCATTTACCAACCCATCCCTCCATCACAAAACACACACTGTAGGTAGTTAAGGCAATGGATCTGTCACCTGGCATCAAGCTGCCCTTTCTCCACCTCACATCCCTCCATCACACAACAATGGATCCATCACCTGCCTTCAAGCTGCCCTTTCTTCACCTCACATCCCTCCATCACACAGCGTGTATTTCAGGCAATGGATCCATCACTAGGAGGAGACAAGCAACCCAGTCCTGCAGTGATGCTGAGGCAGACTGCTGAAAAGAACGGCCTTGATGTGCTCAGCGCTGAGTTTGCTGCCTTCATGGACCAAAACGACCCACTAAGGGAGTTTAGGAGCAAGTGAGTTTGAAGACAGAAATCCTTAATCTCTAATGCTGGGTAAGGAAGCTCCCTAACACCTTTTCCTAAGTGATTTCTTTTGCTTATTATACGAGTACATTAAGTTACCATACTCTTCTGCTTGAATCATTCAAATATAGCCATACTCTGGATAAGTAAGGTACAACAGAATATTAAACAGCTGGATCCAAAAATAAATCGCTAAGGAAAAGGTGTTAGGGAGCTTCCTTAACAACAAGAATACAGGCCTCTCTCTCTCTCTCTCTCTCTCTTTCTCTCTCTCTTTCTCTCTCTCTCTCTCCTTCAGGTTCGTACACCTAAAGAAGGGACACTAGACCCAATGGACGGCAGACTAGTGGACCAAACAAAACAATTTATGTAATACTGTGGACTCATATCAATCAACCTCCTTACAATAAAAAGCAAGACAACGAACAATTATTTTTAAAACTTAGTGTTATTATCTTCAAAACGCAACAAACTTTTTAGAATATCATGTCTATCTATCTATTGCCAGACGCCTCAATCCCGTTTGGGGTGGCCACAAACAAATCGCCTCCATGTAAGTTTCATATATAATTCTTCGACCAAAAAAACTGGAGTGTTATTCCTAACCGTGACTGTGATTCTGTGGCAACTCGCTCAACTTTCACCTCTTAATCCCTACAATGTGAAGTCTGTTTGTTGTATTTTTATTGATTCTTGTGGCTCTGTTACACCTTTTTTTTGCAATTTATTTTTTTCTGCACATAACACCATAATACTGTATTCTGAGCGACATTCAAACAAACTATAAGACTATCACTGGATTTAAATATTGCTAACATACAAGAGAGTGTGAAGGTGTAATATGGAAAACATATCATTAAAAATGTGTTACAATGCCTCCTACGCTTCTTTCAATACTGTACAAACCTCAACCACTATGGAAAAGATGGTACAAAGCAGCCTATACCACTCAGCCCCTAATTTGCTATAGATGTTACAAAATCCACAAATCTACACCTATTGCCAGACAACTTAATCCTGTAAAGGGTGACCACAAACAAATCGTCTCCATGTCGCCCTGTCCCCCACCATTTCACTACCCTGCTCCCAGCTCACACCCCCCTCTCTCATATACCTCTCCACTCCATCCCTCCATCTCATCCTCAGCCTCCCCCTCCCTCCACAAACCCACAAAGTAACTCAAAATATAAGCTTCCATCCCCGGCAGGTTTGCATACCCGAGGAAGGGGGGACTAGAGGCCACAGATCCCAGCCTAGTGGACCCCCGGGAGGAGTGTGTGTACCTCTGTGGCAACTCCCTCGGTCTCAAGCCACTCTCCGCCGACCAACGCATCAACGGCATTCTACAAAGCTGGGCAAACTGGTGAGTCAAACAAGCATCCAGGTGGGTCTGTTATGCAGGCATCCGCTATACAAAAAACCAATGATATGAGAAACCGATGATACCAGAAACCAATGACATGAGAACCCGACGATATGAGAATGGGCATTACGAGAAACTAACATGAGAAATCAATGACACAAGAAACCAACGATATGAGAATGGGCAATGCGAGAAAGTGATATGAGAAACCAATGATATAAGAAACCAACAATGAGAATGGGCAACATGAGAAACCAATGATACGAGAAACCGATAACACAAGACACCGATGATGTGAAACTGGGCAAAAGGTGACACTGCTGAAACGAGAATGGGCAATTCAGACCCAAACTCAGTGATGCGAGAAGGGTCATTTAACCAAACCCTGTTTTTCCCAGAGGTTATGTATTCCATTATATGAGCTTACATGATCCCTTTTTTAAAATCCGTTACACAAGTTTCCACTGCCTCAGCAGTCCTTCATTAATATATCTCACTTGTATTATGGGACCCGCCTGTACTCTTTCTACTCTGACATTAATATTTTCATGTGAGCAAGTAAAAAAAATAATAAATAAAGGGGAAAAAGACAAGAGAGAAAGAAAAAAAGTTCAATCTCAACCAGTTTACAAGTAAGGCGCAGCAAGATTATGCAGTGCTACTTATGGAAGGTATTTTTCTTATGAAGCTGGTAATAAGAGCTTGATTTACACTCACCCAAATACAAATACACACAAACAAAATTCCTTCTGCATGGATGCCTAAGTCAATGTTTTAGCTACAAATATGAAGGGATCACTCCATCAAGACAACAACCTCTCCATGTTTACAGGTGAGGTGTGACTACTGTACACTAATATCTGCACCTCTAGCACTGACAAGGAATCTACATGTGGCAGTGCTGTGCACCCTGGGTGGAACAGCTGTGACATCCACCCAGGAGCCAAACCTCCTGATACTTCCCTGATCCTCACCATGGGAAGGATCCTAGTTTGACGGTGGTGAGGCACTGTCTACCACATGGGGGGTGCTTCATCCCTACACTGTGTATGTACTGTACTGGTAAGATGGCACCATAGAAGCAGCTGCTTCTCTGTTGTCAACAGGGGCCAAACAGACCCAGAGGCAAACAGCAGAAGCAGCAGCAGCAGCAACCTACACCTTTATCAGTTCAGCGGTAGTTGTATACTATTTATACTCACTTGGGCCACATTTTCAGTCTTTTGTTGTGTATTTCACATGGTTCATTAGCAGAAAAAGACAATGCTATGGAACTAAATTTCTACCCTAACACTTCTTTGTGACTAGCATCATATTCTAGAGTAAATCTAATTATAAAAGTTAACACTCAAGACATATGGCAATTTTATGCCATGTCACATCAACCCATTTGTGCCCAGCAACCTGAATATAGGCCAGAACATGGCATTTTCAAAAGTTAATAAAGGAGAGAACCCAGGGGTAGGAACCAATGAACTTCATGACTAAGTGACAAGAGGTAGAGGGCAGCATGCTTGGTACCCCTTCCTGCACAATCCCTCACACAAGAACCCTCGACACCGATGGGTTAAAAGCAGTATAATAGACAAAACTGGTACTAGGGCATGGTTCACATTCTTGGGTCTCTATGACACACTCAAAGCTGAATAAAACGGTCTGGCATTAACCTGAATGAAACAGCGTTATCATCATCATCATCATCATTCAGCAATCTTCCTGCCAAACGATGGGGTGAGGTACAGTTTACACAGGAAAAAAAAAATGTTATTGTTGTTGTTGTTGCTGCTGCTGCTGCTTAACCCTGGTCTGTCTGGCTCAGCAGTCTCATCAACCACAGGTAAGTATTGTAACTTGTTCTGTGGGGCTGTCCTACAGATACAGTATAGTACATACACCATGCAAGGAACCAGCGCCCCTTGTGGTAGACAAGGACCCTGTCTGACCTCACCAGGGCCTGGCACGGTCCTTCCCAAGGTGACGTGTGGGGAAACATGAGGTGGTTTGGCTCCTGGGTGGACAATGTAGCTGCTTAACCCCACCCATTGTAAGCAGACTCATCACATGTAAGCTCCTCTGCAAACAGATGGAAGGGGATAAGTAGCCAGAGGGAAGGAATTAACACCCTCAGGCCTCTGATGCCTGGTGTAAGTGAGAATTAATTACAATGCAGACGCGCCCACACAGAATTAATATTGAGCATAAATTTGAATGACTTTCAGGAGGTTATGCAGGTGAATAGATGAAAACAGATGCTACAATATTTCCTGTATCACTCTCTTAGTCCCTCATCATCATTAATCATTATTCTCTCTACAACCACCATCATCATCATCATCATCCTTCTTCCTTCCTGTGACGATAATAATATACTGTAATAATAATTTCAATAATATTAATAATAATAATTCACTCTCATCTTAAATGTCAGGACCGAACTGCCTAGCCCCGGGCTTCTACGCTCCTCATGGGGCAACATAGAATTGGATGATGGATGGATGGATGGATGATAATCTATCTATCTATAGCCCGACGCCCTAATCCCGCAAAGGGTTGCCGCAGACAAAACGCCTCCAAGTCACTCTGTCACCCACAATTTGACTCCCCTCCCCCCAACTCACCCCCCCCCTCCCTCATATACCTCTCAACTCCATCCCTCCACCTCATCCTCGGTCTACCCCTCCCTCTCCCTCCCTCCACCTCACCTACATACACCCTCTTAGTCAGTCTTTCATTCTCCATCCTCTCCACATGTCCAAACCACCTCAGTGTATTTCTCCTAATCTTTTCAACCACATCCACATCTACCCCACAACGTTCCTTCACTTCTTCATTCGTCAACCTGTCCCTCCACGTCACTCCACATGCTCCTCTCAAGTAACTCATTTCCACTGCTCTCACTCTTGACTTGTTCCCCTCTTGCAAGGTCCACGCCTCGCTTCCATACGTCAGGGTAGGGATCACAATACCATCATGCAGTGACTTCTTAACTTCCATACTCACCTCCCTATTTCTCATCACTGCTTTCAGTGTGCCAACCATCTTTCTTCCTATCATCATCATAACTATCCTTTTCCCTTCCAATTATTATTACCATCATCATCATCATCATCATCCTTCCTTTGTATCATCATCATCCTTCCATCTCCAACTTTTTCACCATCATCCTCCTCCTCCTCCTCCTCTCTCCTTCTTCACCACCACCACCACCATCATCCTTGCACATTGTTCTTCTCCATCATCATCATCATTAATCAGACCTCCTTCCCTACCTGAGAAGAGAGAGAAAGAGAAAGAGAAACTAACCAAAAGTCTCCCCAAATCTCACCTATATTCTCGTCAGTTTATTAATCTCCCTAACACCTCTTCCTTTGTGATTTATTTTATAAGTTTAATATAGCGATGCTGTTTGGGTACGTGGTAAACACTTGTCTCTAACCCCTTCTCTCACTATAATTACCTAACTCTCAGCTATACATTGCCTCACACCATCAAAACTTAACAAAACATACTTAACTGATCAGAATTTAATAAAAACACAATGCCATTCACTTTAAAACATATCGGGTAGAGTCAAAACATTTACTGCTACACTTCCAGGTGCCTGCTACTCACACACACACTCACACACACACGGCCAATGCATGCAGGAATGCTGGTGCCTTTATAAAAAATACGAATGATACAATCTGTGAGAAAAGCTAGCCTAGCAAGGGCGACTGAATTTCTATATGTAACAAAAGTTTATATAGACTCAGCACGGCCTCACTAGCCAGCATCTCACCAACATAAGTGCTTTGCTAATTAGTGAGTGAACAGCCAGTGAAATGACGATAATTGCCTTTTGGTAAGTTAGCTGTCAATTCACCAATGATTATCAGCTTACTTGAGCTGGGTGTACACTAGACACCAAACTACTATAATGCTACACTGCTATGAGGACACGTGGGGAAATTTCAAGGTAATTTTGAGACAGAAAAAATTGCGTCTTGGATGCCACAAAATACAATTAAGAGTCAACGTTCAGGCCAAGATTCCTCACGCTGTGGCAAGTCTTCTAACATATATTTTTCCAAGCAACTTCCAGCAAATAATAACTAATCACCTAGTTTTGGCAACTGGTTCAGGTTCTGGTTCCATGATACCACCTATACCATGGCCAACCCCAATACAGGGATTCTGTGTGTGGAAGAATGACGATATTTTTATGTATGTAAGTATGTATGCAATGCATTTCATGACTGGACTGTCACACTGCCATATTGCAGAGCTTCTGTAAATCAAATTCCTTTACTACCCAAACTGCTCTTCTATGCAATTCACTTCCCCTGATTAGATTCCCGCCACAGTTCAATTGTTAGACTTTTTTATGAATTGGGGACATGTTCTTCCTTCCTCTGGTTATCATCAGTAAAAATAATAAAAAATAATATCCTCAGACTGAAGGGGTTAACTTACATTCAGTCCTCAGGCAAAACGGGTTAATCTGCATTACATACTCAGCCTAAAGGGGTTAACCTTGTTTTTACAGTGGTGTTGAGATGCACTTTAGGGAGCCTGTGCCAGCAGCCCTATGTGATCAGTATGGACGCAAATCCCTCGGCAATCTAGTGGGGGCCGATGAAGACTCGGTGGTGCTCATGAACGGACTCACTGTTAACCTCCACCTCCTGATGCTGGCCTTCTACAAACCCACAACACAGCGATACAAGATACTGATAGAGGGACACGCTTTTCCATCTGATCGGGTAAGACGTTCTATCTATCTGTCTGTCTATCTATCAACCTACCTACCCATCCATCCATCCATCTACAGTATCTACTTTTCCACCCATCCTTCCCCTATACATCCACCTACTTATCTAGCTAACTTATCTATCTGTACATCAACCTACAGTCATCTCTTCATATCTACCCATATCATTTTTAGCCTTCATCTCTATCATCAGACAATATTTACATCATGTTACTGTCCAATAAACCCACATCAGTGTTGTTAGTGTTGATTGAAGTCCTGTATGCAATGGGGGGCAATCACAGGGTTGAAGGATAGGTAATCTTCCTGCTGTAGAATCTTTATTTCCCTAGGAGATAGATAAAGAAGTGGAGAGGTGAGGTGAGGCGTACACGTGCCTCGAAGTGGAAGAAGCTCTCTCTCTCTGCTCGCGCAGGCGCATAGAGTGCCCAGCTGGCCAAGTTACATATCACGATGGCGACTGCGCGGCACATTTGAATAGGCACATTGGCATGGGTAAATGTTACAATGACATGGGTACATTTTATACATCCACACCTCCCCTTCCCTTTGCGTTCGAAGAAGTCGAACGGCTGAAAAGTAACATACATAGAAAATATATATGTGAAACATCCCCGTAATTCATAAAATAAAGTATGCAACTCAGCAATATACAAGTGACTGCAACATGTTAAAGTAGATACAATCCCACAGGTAATCAATACATGGTAACAAGCAATGTATGAAAATCCTACAAGTGTCTACAAAGTGTGTACATTGTAAGCAAACATACAGGGACTTCTTACGGGCAGTGTACACTGTGTTAGGACTTATTTAGCCTTGGAGATCTACGTGGGGTCTTGGGAGGAGAAACTGAATTGGACTTTTCGATGTCTGTCTGTAAATTAGACTTTTCCATGTCATGACAAGGGACCACAGGGATGTTAGGTGTAGTGTCAGAGTGTGGGTCGGGCACTGGATATAAGAATCTGCGGTTTCGACGTAGCACTCGGCCACTTGGAAGCTTAACCTCGTATTCCCTGGAGCGAGCACCACCCATAACGATGGCGACCTTATCCCACCGGCGTGAAGTGGGGTCCTGAACGCGAACATGTTGACCCATAGCCAGCCTGGGGAGATCACGGGCGTGTTGATTGTAGTGCTTCTTGACCTGGGCGGCTCTGGAGGCGACCCGTCTGTCCCAGTCGTCTGCCAAGTCCTTCCAGTCACTCTTGAAGGACTGCGGATGAGCAGGTACACAGCTGCGGAGGTTATGACCAAATAGAACTTGAGCAGGTGAGTAGCCGGTGTGGTTGGGGACATTCCTCAGTTCCATGAGTCCCCGGTCGAAGGCTTCACAATTTATGTTACCAGACGGTGCTGTTGCCATGATAAGCCTCTTGACGGCCTTAACAGCAGCCTCGGCGTGGCCATTCGACTGCGGGTAATGAGGCGATGACATGAAGTGCTGGGTCCCCCATCGACGAGTGAAATCAGCAAACTCACTGCTCGAAAAAGGTGGTCCTCCATCTGTGCGCAACCGAAGAGGTACCCCTACCTCTCGAAAGTAGCTGCAGAAGTATCGGATTGTGGAGGAGGCGGTGGTGTCACTCTTGCAAGGGATGACAGCTGGCCAGTTCGACAGTCGGTCGACAATCACTAGGAAATGTTTCCCAGCAACTTGAAAGAAATCAGCGGAGACTGACTCGAAGGGCCTGGTGGGCTTATCATCGTTGAGAAGCGGTTCCTGCTGCTGTGAAGGGCGTAGAAGCTGGCACGACTCACAGGCGGCGACAGTATTGGTGATATCAGACTCAATGCCAGGCCAGAATACCGTCTGGCGTGACCGTCGCTTGGTAGCCTCGACTCCTCGATGACTGTCATGTAGCCGTGCGAGAGTCTTGCGACGAAGAGCAGCAGGAATGACGATCCGAGCGCCTAGTAGTATGAGTGATCCGTCAACAGAGAGGGAGTCTCGGAGTTTCCAATAAGGCAGCAAGGATGTATGTAGAGAATACCTGTTAGCAGGAAATCCAGCCAATATACAGTCACGTAAGCGAATGTAGTCAGGGTCCTGTTGGGCTGCATTTGCTAACTCCTGTAGGTGACGGTCAGCTTCGATCCGCGGGGCGTCGTCCTCTTGATATGCCGCAGAAGTTATGACAGACCGTAGATGTGCCGTAGTAGAAGCGGAGTCCGATGTATCCTCAGGTGTAGGTCGGCTGACAGGTGCGCGTGAGAAGGCATCTGGGATGCGGAGTGTCTTACCAGCACGCCATACGGCTCTGAAGGTGAAGTGGGACATGCGCTCTCGTAATCTCTGTAATCGAGGGTTCTCAATCATGTCCAAGGTGTACGAGTTCAGAATCGGTACTAGTGGACGATGGTCAGTGTGAACTGTGAAAGACTGGAGCCCTGTAAGATAGAGGCGGCACTTCTGAAGAGCCCAGCTGACTGCCAACATTTCCAACTCTATGGTGGCATATCTTGTCTCGGCGTCTGCCAAAAAACGGGAGCCACACTGGACGAGGTGAAGTTGACTGGAACCATGATCCTGCAGTAGGGCGTAACCTATACCATACAGGCGAGATGCGTCGGTCTGGAGATATGTAGGTAGTCCTGGGTCGAATGCTGCGAGGATGGGTGGACTGGACAAGGCTTTCTTGACTTGCTTGAATGCCAAGTCGTGATCTGGAGTCCACGTAAATGAGCGAGATGGGCTCAAGAGAGGTCTAAGTGGCTTGGCAGTTTTGGCGATTTCGGGTGTAAACTCAGATAACTGATTCACCAACCCCATAAATGAGCGTAAATCGGTGAGGTTAGCAGGTGTAGGGAAGTCCAGAAGAGCTGCAACACGTTCTGGGTCGGCGGCGATTCCTTTGTCCGAAAGAATGTATCCACAGAAGTTGACCTTAGTGGCTGCCACGATAAATTTATCCCTGTTGAGAGTGATACCGTGTGAGCGGCAGCGTGTGAGTAGCTCCTGAATCCTCTTGTAATGTGACAGAAGATCATCGTCAAACAGCAATATGTCATCCACCACTTTGACGCATTTCGTTAGACCTTGGAGGGCAAGATCACCACGGTAGCAGTATGCATCTCCGGTAGCGGCGAAGCCCATCGGTCCGCGACAGTAGTAATAGCGGCCGTAAGGTGTAATGAAAGTAGTAAGATGCCTGTCCTCCTCTGCCAGTTCGATTTGCCAATAACCATGGAGAGCGTCCGCAGTTGTGAAGTACCTCGCTGTAGAATCAACCGTACGAACAGCTGCAATAGGCGTCATCGAAGAGTGGACAGGGCGGGCAACTTGACTGTTAAGTTTAGTCAAATCAGTGGTAATCCTGACTCCTTTAGGTTTGGGTACAACTACCATAGGATGACACCAATCGGAAGGCTCATCCCCACATTTCTTGATGATTCCTTGAGCCACCATACTCTGCAGTTCGTCCTGGACTGCATCTCGGAAGGCGTAGGGGATCTGACGTGGAGTGGTAAGAGCGAATGGTGTGGCGTCGGGTTTAATGTGTATCTTCATAGGGTCTCCTTTCATTGGTTGTAGTGGAGCAGTCTTGAGATCATCTTTCGATGCAAGTACATCCGGAAAGTTCCTGACAAAGTAGTCCCTGGCCTCAGCAGGTGGGGTAGCTTCGGTGAGTGGGAACTCAGTGCATCGATGTACGTGGGTAACTTGCAGAATGGGCTTAGGAAACTTGGGCGAAATAATAGCCAACTCCTTGCAATGGCTGAAGGACAGTAGCGGAGTGGTGACACCATCATGCACCTGTAACCGGGCTTGGCATGACCTCTTGGCAAGGGTCAAGGTAACTTCTAAGGATCCAAGCGGTGGCGACATCTCCGACCCATCTGCGGTGAAAGTCTTGGAAACTGTGGGAGGTAGGAGGTCACTTCTGTCAATCTGAAGATGTGCAAGGTGTTGTGGTCCCAAGACACTGACCTCCGCACCTGTGTCAGGTATGAAACTGATCTGGGAAGATACATCCCGATAAGACACAGTAACTGGTACGGGTGAAGGTGAAGGAGTTGCATGGGCCTGAATCTTGCGAACGTTAGTAGTCGTGCTTGAAGGCGGAGTAACATGCTTATCAGCCTTGGCATCACCAGTCTTCTTCCGGCAATATCTGTCGTAGTGGCCTGTCTTGGTACAGTATTTGCATTTCACCTTGAGTGCAGGGCAGGTTGGGGTTCTGGCCCAATGTCCCTTCCGTCCACAGTTATTGCAAGTGCTCGAAGCCGCTGGGCACTTGGCTGAGTTGTGAGACTTGTTGCAATACTGGCAGGTATTAGATTTGGTCGACGGCGTAGAAGTTGGCTGATGGTTACGACCTTTATCCTTGCGGTATCTTGAAATCTTGGCGACAGAAGCAGTAGGGGCCCGAATCGCAGATGTGGCTGTCCTGGTGGCTTCATGGGCTCTGCAAACGTTCACCACGTCCTGAAGTGTGGTATTAGAGTCCCGGGCAATAATCTTCTGTGTGAGCTCTTCATCATGAACTCCCATAAGAAGTACCATCTTTATCTGCGTCTCCTTGCAGACATTAGAATTTCCAGGGCATATGTCAACTTCCTCTGCAATCGACTGCAGGCGTACATAGTAGTCGTCAAAAGATTCACCATCCTTTTGCTTGCATGTAAGAAGATCCCGGCGGCGAAGAGCTTCATTTCGTTGATTCCTGAAGTGGTTCTGTAGAACGTCAAGGACTTCTTCCACTGTTTTCGCGGTATCTGGAGGTACACCAAGTGTGTGTTCTAACAATCGCTGGGTCTCGAGAGACAAACACATCCGTAACTGTATCTGCTGCTTCGGTAATGACAGAGCAGACAAGTCCACCGTGACAGCATAGTCGTCCCAGCGCCTTCTCCAGGCCCTGAAGTTCTGAAATGTAACGTCTGACTTCAGCGGTTGGGGTGCCTGAGTGCTAGCCTTTTGTGGGGTAGCGTTGACGTGGGTGGGTGGGTGTGACGAAGTCTCGGTAGCAGACCGCTGGTGAACCTGACTTGGACCTTGTGTAACAGGTGTGAGTAGCTGGAGAAATTGTTGAAATCTTCGGTGTTCCTCTTCTCGACGAATTTCTTCCCTTCTTGCCTCATCTTCCTGACGAATTTTTTCCCTTCTTGCCTCTTCTTGACGTCTCTCCGCTTCCTCACGCCTATGCTGAGCTTCCGTAGCTAATCTGCTTTCCTCCAAATATCTTATTAGTACCCGTAAGTCTCCATCATGTGTCCTGGATGGCGGCGGTAGGGTTAAATTTGGAGAGAGTAACGGCAACTCAGGCTGACAGCGCTCGTCCTCAGCACTTGTGGGCGTGTGGGTGTGTGGGAGTGTGGGCGGATGTTCATGTCTTGCAGGTGGTAAGTCATGTGGGGTATCATCTGAGGGCTCTACAAGTGGGAATTCTTCCATCCTGACTTATTTCACGAGATACAATACCACTGCAGAAAACTGAAGAGAAGAACAAATCTTCTCCCTTAGAAATTATAGTAAACTCGTGCAGGAAGCAGAGGTGGAGTTGCGGGCGAGCGTTGGCAACTCACTGGGAGCTTTCTCGGGACAAATTATCCTGTCTGGCGACGTCTGGTGTCGCCGGGGCGAGGGTCGTGAATGGCCGTCCAGCCGTGACGTGGTATCTGACGTAAGGCTCTGACGTATGGCTCGCTGATTGGCTGCCCAGAGAGACGTTGGGGTACAGACGCTCAGTGCAATGATGAAGGATGAGGAGGGAGGGTGTGACAGAGCAAATAGTTAGTATAGGCGATCACGGCGTCCATCCAAGATGTCCAGCGGGTGCGACGAGAACACCCGAAAACCTCACACAGAATAAGCACTGCACTGCACTTGCACATAACCACTCCACTGTAACACTGCACTGACACTGCCCAGTAAATCCACTGAAGGCGATCTAGAAGTTGTCTCGCTGGTCGAAAACAAACATAAACAGATAATGGCGGCGTCCATGCGGGTCCCGGTGGCGGGGTATAAGCTTGAAATCTTCTCCTTGGGCCTTAATCACTGCGCCATGTTGATTGAAGTCCTGTATGCAATGGGGGGCAATCACAGGGTTGAAGGATAGGTAATCTTCCTGCTGTAGAATCTTTATTTCCCTAGGAGATAGATAAAGAAGTGGAGAGGTGAGGTGAGGCGTACACGTGCCTCGAAGTGGAAGAAGCTCTCTCTCTCTCTCTGCTCGCGCAGGCGCATAGAGTGCCCAGCTGGCCAAGTTACATATCACGATGGCGACTGCGCGGCACATTTGAATAGGCACATTGGCATGGGTAAATGTTACAATGACATGGGTACATTTTATACATCCACAGTTAGATATTAAGAGAGAGATGTGCAGCTCCTCCTGATCGGGTAAGGCATCTTATCAATCTATCAACAGCCAGACTGAGCATTGTAAGAGGTGGCTACAAACATATACCCTTCTCACTGTCCCTCTCCTCTGACATTTGGCTGCCCTCCCTTCAACTCACACTCCCCTCTCTCATTTATCTCTTTGCTCCATCCCTATATTTGATCCTTGGTCTCTCCCTCCTCCTCCTCCCCCTCCACTTCACTCACATACACTCCCCTCTCTCATATATCTCTTTACTCCACCTGTACACTTCATCCTTGGTCTCTCCCTCCTCCTCCACCCCCTCCACTTCACTCACAAACTCCCCACTCTTGTATATCTCTTCACTCCATCCCTACACTTCATCCTTGGTCTTTCCCTCCTCTCTCTTGTATATCGCTTCACTCCATCCCTACTTTTCTTCCTTGGTCTCTCCCTCCTCCTCTCCCCCTCCACTTCACTCTCTCATGCATCTCTTTATCCCATCCCTACACTTCTTCCTTGGTCTCTCCCTCCTCCTCTCCCCTCCACTTCACTCAATACACTCTTCTAGTCATTTATTTTTCATCTCCACTGCAAGACGTCAGGAACCACCTAGAGACAAAAAATTCACCAATAACCCTTCGACTGCACTGTGTCCTGCCTTTCATATTTCTCAATCCTCCCCACACAACAAAGAGTATCTTCACTTACCACAAACAAGAGTATCTTTGCTTATCATAAACAACTGTGTATTTGCTTATCATAAACAACAGAGAGTATCTTTGCATACTATAAACAAGAGAGTATCTATGCTTATCATAAACAACAGAGTATCTTTGCTTATCACAAAAAGACAGAGTATCTTTGCTTATCACAAACAACAGAGTATCTCTGCTTATCATAAACAGTGTATCTCTGCTTATCATAAACAACAGACAGTATCTCTGTTTATCATAAACAACAGACAGTATCTGCTTATCATAAACAACAGACAGTATCTTTGTTTATCATAAACAACAGACAGTATCTGCTTATCATAAACAACAGACAGTATCTCTGTTTATCATAAACAACAGACAGTATCTGCTTATCATAAACAACAGACAGTATCTTTGTTTATCATAAACAACAATATCTTTGCTTATCATAAGCAACACACAGTATCTTTGCTTATCATAAACAACAGAATATCTCTGCTTATCATAAACAACAGACAGTATCTTTGCTTATCATAAACAAAAGAGAGTATCTTTGCTTAACAAACAACAGACACTATCATTGCTTATCATTCTCTACTGCTGTGTGCTTCATAAAAAAGGTAAAGGTGGGGCAGATGCCACGAGGTGCTTTGTCACAGTGTTCATCTCCATAACACTGGCCTTTGAGCCTGTGGTGGGTCATTCTCCCAATATCCTGGGATACATGACCACTGCATTATCCAGATCAGCATAGTTACCTCCCTCGGGTGTTACCCAAGGACTTATTTTCCCTACCAACACACACACACACACACACACACAAAATACATCATCATCATCATCATCATCATCTGGACCTCCATTCCCACCCTAGGGCAGGGTGAGGAGGAGCATGTCCAGACAGCCCAAATTTGCCCAATCCAATGGGCCAGATTTCCATTCACTCATCATTCAAGCCCCCGGAATCCTGGCTCTATTGGGTACGCCAAAAACATTGACCACGTTCTGTAGCTTCACATAAACGTATCCAATGGTGTCAATCCAGATGCTGCCACGTTAAAAAGGGATGCCAAATCCCTGATCATGCACTTCTCCTTGTAACATTCATCCAGCCAGCTCAATCTCGTCAGTTCCCTAGCCTCACCGACTTCCAAACGTCTCTTCCTCACACACTCATGCACCATATCCCTCCATCTTTTCCCTGGCCTACCTCATCTCCTCCCTCCTTCAAATTTGCTCAGATATACCTTTTTCACAACTCTATTGTTATCCATTCTCTCCACACAACCGCACCATCTCAGTACACTTTCTTCGAATCTGTATTGGGTCGGTTATTATTCTTTCCCTACTTAAATATCGATAAGCTTTAGTTTACATAAATTCCATGTATTTGTCCATCAGATCAATAATAAACAGTGTTATGAGAAACATGTAACACTTCTTCAGTCAGAAATAATAGCATGACACGGTTGAAGATCATACGTTATGATCAAAACTCAGGTGTGTCTACTGCCCCGCTGGTATTTTGGAGCCCTCGGCATCGTCGGATTTCAGCTGGAGGTCTCGTCTCTGCATGATTTCAGCTTTAAACATTGTACAATATTCATATGAAAAACTTTGCAGATTTTCTTCAGTATTTTGGAGATGAAGCATTGTTCTTTTGGAAACTGAATTATATGGGTTTCAAACAAAAGGTGCAGCTAGAGATTTGTAAATATGTGATGAATGCTGTCACTCCAAGTGTGCCTTCACAGCTTCTGTAGTAACGTTTTCCTGCATTTATCACACTAAAGCATATCTAGGAAATTAGTATAACTTACATATGGTATATCAATAACTATCACGGGAGAGATTTTTAAAGATATGCGACTTCTGTGGTCTCTGCATGGGTAGCTGGACTTCCATATTGACCTAGCTGGCGATCAATGGCAACTCTTGAGTTAGTGACGGTGGGAATTGGAGCACCTTAATTACCCACTGAACCACCAGGCACCATAATTTGGTTATATGGATTGTGGTAGGTGGAGATGCTCACCATCCACTCACTCGATGTAGTGCTGCTCTCGGGTGTCTGCCCTTTCCTCTCCTCCCTCCTTTCCTTCCTTCCTCTTCTGTCTTTCTTTACTTCATTCTTTCCTCGTCCTTCTGCCCACTGGTGACTTTACACTCCCTCTTCTGTCTTTCTTTCCTTCATTCTTTCCTGTTTCTTCTGCCTGTGGGTGACTCTACACTGAGTGACAAGCCGAATGGTTTCCTGTACACCAGGAAACCATTTACCACACTGGGTGGTAACCATATAACCAAATTATGGCGCCTGGTGGTTTAGGGGAGAAATTAAGGTGCTCCAATCGGATTGGGCCAGTGAAGGTTTATATCCAGGGGGTAGTTGACGTTACTGCTCACGTAATGCCACTCAGGGATGAGTGAGGCTGGTCACTCTCATCTTACACGTCAAGACCAACTTGCCTAACCCCAGGGTCCTATGCTCCTCATGGGGCAATGCAGGATTGGATGATGGATGGATGGTTACTACCCAGCATAGTAAATGGTTTCCTGGTGTACAGGAAACTGCTTGGCTTGTTACTCAGTGTAGAGTCATCCATATGCAGAAGGAAGAGGAAAGAATGAAGGAAAGAAAGATAGAGGAGGAAGTGTAAGGTCCCCCATAGGCAGAAGAAAGAAAGAATGAAGGAAAGACAGAACAGAGGAAAGGGCAGACACCCAAAGCAGCACTCCATCGAGTGAGTGGATGGTGAGTGCCCTCACTGCCAGATAAGAAAATACACACCAAACACACCAATACAGACACAGCTAATGTATGTATCACCCCCACAGTATGCAATGGTGTCACAGGCTGAACTCCACGGATTCTCACCCAAAGACGCAGTGCTGGAAGTCAACCCCCGGCCAGGCGAACACATCATAAGAACAGAGGACATTCTAAAGGTGAGCTGTTTTTTAAATGTATACGGTATATTGTGGGTGAGTTGTGGGGAAGGCAGTCAAATGGTGGGTGACAGAGCAACTTGGAGACATTTTGTCTGTGGCCACCCTTCACGGGATTAGGGCGTCGGGCTATAGATAGAAGGACAGACAGATATTGTACAAGACCGTCTTATCTTTACCCAAGCATTTACTCCTTCAGTCCATTTATTTATTTATTCATTTTTTTTTAGGTGACGTTTAATGAATACAAAGTAAAAACTGAGAATGTCCAGGAGATAAAATGCTACTCCTCTGTCTGTCTATTGCCAGATGCCGTAATCACGTAAGGGGTGGCCACAAATAAATCACCTCCATGTCACCCTGTCCCCGGCCATTTCACTGCCCTACTCCCAGCTCACACTCCCCTCTCTTCCTGGGATATACAGTACTGAGCTGCCTTGATCATTTTGAATATCACTGGAGCTCTCCTGTGTGATACTTTCTGGAGCTGGTGTGTAAAAATAATAAAAACATCAACAAAATCCATATAACACCAGCAATTAACACAGCCATCACCCAATACCTCACAATTAACACAACTATCACCAAATACCTTATACTTAACCATCACCAAATACCTTATACTTAACACAACCATCACCAAACACCTTATAATTAACACAGCCATCACCAAACACCTTATAATTAACACAGCCATCACCAAATTCCTTATAATTAACACAATCACCAAATACCACATACTTAACCATCACCAAATACCATATACTTAACCATCACCAAATACCTTACAATTAACACATTCACCAAATACCTTATATGGTACTTCACACAATCACCAAATACCTTATACTTCACACAACCATCACCAAATGCCTTATAATTAACACAGCCATCACCAAACACCTTCTTTTGAGGTAAGAAAGAAGGAAACAAAGGCTAGAAACCCACAAAATTGTTCCCTCCATGAAAAAAAAAAAAAAATCCAGTTTCAAGATCCGTTCATTTCAAGATGTTTGGAAACACTGAAGTCACAGGCATGAGGAATTACAGACAGAGGATGACAGTTCCAGAGTTGACTTGCATGCATAATGGACTGGGATTACTGGTTAACTCCTGCCTTAGAAAGTTAGACAGAAATGAACTATAGCCAAACAGAAAGCTAGATTGAACTGAACCATGGCCAACTAGAAAGTCAGATTTGAACCACAGCCAAACAGAATGCTAGAACTGAACCACAGCCACACAGAAAGTTAGAACTGAACCACTGCCACAGAGAGTTAGAAATGAACCACAGCCTTATAGAAGGTATAGCAGGTTAGACAGAACTGAACTGTAGCCAAATACCTTGTTTTTCCCACCAGCTTCTGGAGCGTGAGGGGCAGAGCATTGCAGTGGTGTGCCTCAGTGGGGTGCAGTACTACACAGGCCAGAAGTTCGACATGGGGACTATAACTGAGGCAGGGCATAAGGCGGGCTGTGTGGTGGGCTGGGACCTGGCACACACAATCGGCAATGTCAAAATCGAGTTGGACAAGTGGGGCGTCGACTTTGCCTTCTGGTGTACCTATAAAGTGAGTGTGATAATGGCTACTTTGGAGGTAAATAGGTAAGTAGGCACACAAGTAAGGCACTGACTTTGGTTTCTGGTGCACATATAAAGTGAGTTTTTGTTGAGTAACCCTAGTCTGTCTGGCCAAGCAGACCCATCAACGGCTGGCAAGCAATTGCCCCTGCAGGGCTACCCCACACAGTGAACCAATGTTCCCCTGTGGTTCACAGTCCCCTGTGCCAGGATGCCAGCAAGGGATGGGGTTAAAGTATGGAGGCTTGGTTCCTGGACTACAGAAAACCAGTAGGTTTGTCACTGAGTACAGGACCACCTAAAGTTAAAGGAAAAGTAGTAAAAGTGACAGGAAGGAAAGAAGCAGCAGGAAGAGAAGATGGCATACAGAGACAGAATACAAAAGAAGATGGAAGAAGAAAGCAGAACTACATCAAGTGAGTGGATGACTGGATGATGGTTGCCACCACACCATTACACTGGGTGGTCTCCATATAACCAAAAGATGCCTTGTGGTCCAATGCACTGAGGGACTCCAACTGGATGGGGCCAGTAAGAGTTTACATCAAAGGGAAAGTTGAGGTTTATTGTTCAAATAATGCCACCTTGGCAACCACGATGGTCACCCTCACTTCAAAGGACAGGACTAAGTAGCCTAGATCCAGGTCCCTAGGCTCCTTATTGAGCAAGAAAAGAATTACATAACAGACAGATGGACAGACAGATATAAAATATTACAACTGCTGCCATACAAACATTACTGTAAACTGGTGTAAGCAACGAGGTACTAATGTGTGTGTTCACAAATATCACAACTTCCTCCACACAGCTGATAACTGTAAAGTGGTTAGAAATGAAACTCAGTTTCATAAGCAGAGATGAAACTTGGTTAAGCAAGTTTTCCAAACCTTAAGAAGTCGAATATAAAAAAACTTGTTTCATAAAATTTGTATGGCAACTTGTTTCATAAAATTTGTAAGGCATGTTATCTAAAAGTAAGAAGGTGGCAAAAGCATTTTTCTCTGCTACCCTACATTACACTGGAAGGAACTAACTAACTTCATAAGCTGCTACTGTCCCAAACCCCCAATATAACCTTACTGCAACTTCTTCCATACGACTATAGTCCATTTGTTTTCATCCAATGGAACTCGACAAATCCCAAAGCTTATACCGTACATTAAGGTACGGTTGCATGAAATTCGATGAGTCTTGGTTATGAGGTAACAATGAGTCTCCTTGGTTACTATTTACACTAACTTGGCCAATATTTTTGTCCTTTTGCAGTGTATTTATCACACCTCAGTGGCAGAAAAATAAAATACTATAACATTCTTTACATTACACTTCTTAATGACTAGCACCATATTTTATAGTTAATCTAATATTACAACTAAGCAGTGAAGATGGAGAAATGACAGTTTTAGGCCAGGTTAAAGTAAATGTAGTACAGTCAAATCCATCTTCCATTTTGACTACACCTGGCCACTAACTGGGCTGTAAAGGGTTTAAAATCTTTTATTAGATGAAAATAAACAAACTATGGTAAATTGGAGGGAACTGTGCTCCTTTTACTCTAACTTGGCCCAAAATTGCCATCTCTCCATCCTGAATGCTGGCTTGTAGAAAAAGATTAACACTAGAGTATGATGCTACTGAGGAAGAAGTGCTATGGAAAGGATGTAGAGCCACAGCGCTGTCTTTTCTGCCACTTAGTTGCATGAAATAAGCTGAAAAGGGAAAAAAGATCTGGGCCAACTTAAGGTGAAGAGCATAGCAAGTCTTTAGGCTATTATCACAACCTCACCCACCCAACCATCTCACCCACTCAACCATCTCCCCCACCCAACCATCTCTCCCACTCAACTATATCCCCCACCCAACCATCTCCCCCACCCAACCATCTCTCCCACTCAACCATCTCCCCCACCCAGCCATCTCTCCCACCCAGCCATCTCTCCCACCCAGCCATCTCTCTCACTCAACTATATCCCCCACCCAACCAGTACCTGAACAGCGGTCCAGGGTGCCTAGGCGGTGCGTATGTCAACAAGCGACACAATGGGAGCATCACGGGTCGACTGAAGGGCTGGTGGAGCAACGCGGAGGAGACGAGGTTTGAAATGCGGCAGGAGTGTGACGCGGCACCCGGCGTGGAGGGTTTCAGACTGTGCAACCCTCCACCGCTTCTGGCCACACTTGTACTTGGCAGCCTGGAGGTGAGGCACAGATAGATACAGTACAGATGATATAGGCAAACAGGTAGAGATAGATACAGTAGAGATGATATGGGTAAACAGGTAGATAAAGACACGAGATAGATGATATAGGAAAATAGGTAGATAAATAAGTATAGACAGAGCTATCTATCTCTCTATTGCCAGACGCCTCATTCCAGTTTGGGGTGGCCACAAACAAATCGCCTCCACGTCGCCCTGTCCCCCGCCATTTCACTGCCCTGCTCCCAACTCACACCCCCCTCTCTCATATACAGTATATTTTTAGCTACAGTATACCAACAGCCAGACAGAGACAGTACAGATTTAGGTGGATAAGGTAAATGGGTAGGTAGACAGATACAGTATAGATATAAACAGATAAACAGGTAGACAAATACAGTATAGTTTTAGATATACTGATAAATAGGCAGATAATGACTGATAAAGTACAGACAGATTAAGTTGTACTGATGGATAGATAGATAAATAGATAGATAGATGGATAGATGGATGGATAGATCGGCAGACAGATAGACATACTAGATATTAGGGAGGTAAGCAGACTGGGCACAATACTATGGCTGGTTTGCTTTCATTGGATGGAACTGGGCAACTCTCTAAAACCTGAAAATTAAGTCATGGCTGCACATAATCTGAGGAGTCTCTTATGAGGTGTGAATGAGTCTCCTTGGTTATCATTTGAGTCTCCTTGGTTGCTATTCAAGTTTATCCTCCCATATGATTACACCTGGCTATCATGTGAGCTGAAAAGGTGTGGGATCTCCATTGGGTAAAAATAGACTTTCAAAAGACCTATCAGTCTATCTATCCAATGCCAGATGCCTTAATCCTACAAAGGGGGGCCACAAACAAATCACCATGTTGCTCTGTCCTCTGCCATTTTGCTGCCCTCCCTCCAACTCACTCCCATCTCTCATACAACTCTCCACTCCATCCCTCGATCTCATCCCTCGTCTTCCCCTTCACCTCATTCCTGGTCAGCCTCTCACTAAATAATAATAATAATAACAATAATAATAATAATAATAATAATAACAATAGTAGTAGTAATAAAATAATAATAATCTATCTATCTATTTATCTATTGCCAGACGCCTCAATCCCGTTTGGGGTGGCCACAAACAAATCGCCTCCAAGTCGCCCTGTCCCCCGCCATTTCACTGCCCTGCTCCCAACTCACACCCCCCTCTCTCATATACCTCTCCACCCCATCCCTCCATCTCATCCTCGGCCTCCCCCTCCCTCTTTCCCCCTCCACCTCACTCATATACACTCTCTTCGTCAGTCTTTCACCCTCCATCCTCTCCACATAATAATAATAATAATAATACTAACAGTAGTAGTAGTAGTAATATTAATAATAATCTATCTATCTATCTATTGCCAGACGCCTCAATCCCGTTTGGGGTGGCCACAAACAAATCGCCTCCAAGTCGCCCTGTCCCCCGCCATTTCACTACCCTGCTCCCAACTCACACCCCCCTCTCTCATATACCTCTCCACCCCATCCCTCCATCTCATCCTCGGTCTCCCCCTCCCTCTTCCACCCTCCACCTCACTCACATACACTCTCTTCGTCAGTCTTTCACCCTCCATCCTCTCCACATGGCCAAACCACCTCAGTGTGTTCCTCACAACGCTTCCTATCACATCCACATCAACACCACAACGCTCCTTTATATCCTCATTCGTCAGCCTGTCTCTCCACGTGACTCCACAAGCTCCTCTTAAATAACTCATTTCCACTGCTCTCACTCTTGACTTGTGTCCTTCCAACAACGTCCAAGCTTCACTTCCGTATGTTAGAGTTGGTATCACAATACTGTCATGTAGTAACTTTTTTACTTCCATGCTCACTTCCCTGTTTCTTATCACTGCTTTCAAGGAACCAGCAACCTTTCTTCCCTGCTGTACCCTTTCAAGCACTTCACCCTCCAAACCTCCATCCTTACTCATCACACTACCCAAATACTTAAACGTACTCACATTTTCCAATTCCTCACCATCCAACCTCGCTATACATTCACTGACTTCACCTCTCTCAAAGACCATCACTTTACTCTTCCCTACATTCACCTTTAGGTTCCGTTTCTTACACACTCTCTCAAACTCATCCACCAAGCCTTGCAGCTCCCCTTCATCTTCACTCAACAACACAGTATCATCTGCAAACAACAGTACAGGGAGTTTCCAAACACTATCCTCTCTCACCAGGGCCACTCCAACATCCACTACCCTACCTTGTACCTCTTTTATTACCCCATCCATGTACAGATTGAACAACCATGGAGACATGACACATCCCTGTTTCAAACCAACTTTCAAAGAGAAAAATTCACTTAGTTCACCATCCACACGCACTGCAGCCTTAGCACCATCATACATACTCTTCACAGCATTCAACAACTTCCCATCTACTCCATATATTCTTAACACTTTCCACAATCCTTGTCTATCCACCCTGTCATATGCTTTCTCCAAATCCATGAAAGCCGCATACAACTTCTTTCCCTTCTCTAGAAACTTTTCCACTAAAGATCTAAGAATGAATATCTGATCTACACAACCTCTTCCCTTCCTAAAGCCTCCTGTTCTTCTCCAACTAATTTCTCTGTTCTTTCTCTAACTCTGTCTATAAGTATCCTACCATACACTTTTCCTATTATACTAAGAAGACAAATGCCCCTATGATTACCACACACTTCTTTTTCCCCTTTTCCTTTGTACAAGGGAATAATTATACCTGACTTCCAATCCTCCGGGACTCTACCTTCCTCCCAGGCCAATCTGCACATCTTCCACATCCATTCTACTACTATCTCTCCCCCATGCTTCAGCATCTCACCACACACTCCATCAATTCCTGGGGCTTTCCCGATTTAACTTTCTTCATTGCTTCCACAACCTCTATCCTACTGATTTCTACCTGTCTTCTCACCTCCCTCCTTCTCCCAGCCATTCCCCAGCCACTTATACTGCATTACTTCCATCCTCTACGTTCAACAATTCCTCAAAGTGTTCTCTCCATCTGCTCACTTTTTCTCCCTTCTCCACTAGTAATCTACCATGTTTATCTTTCACTCCCCTGCTAACTTCACTTCCACCCTGTCTTACTCTTTTCACTTCTCTCCAGAACATTTTCTTACAGTCCCTCCACTTTACACTCAAATTCCTTCCAAATTCCTCATCCACTCTCTTCTTACTCTATCTTACTAATCTTTTCACCTCTCTCTTCCTTTCCACATATAACTCTCTCTTCTGCCTCTCAACTTCTTCCACGCCCCTATTTCTCATCCATTCATTGTATGCTTTCTTCTTTTGTGCCACAGCCTGTTTCACCTCTTCAGTCCACCACGCTGTTCCTTGCACCCCCCTCCGTCTTCTCTTCCTTCCACACACCACATCACATGCTGCACATATTTCTTCTGTAAATATCTTACACACACCTTCCACGTCTCCCATCTGCTCCAATTCATATTTGCCCAATCGTTCCTCCACTTCTCTCTTATACTCTGCCTTTTTCTCATCCTCTTGTAACCTTTCCACTCTCCTTGCAACTACTCCTTCCTCTCGTCTTTCCCTTCTTCTATTCCTCCATCTTACTTGCATCCTAATTCTGGCCACCACCAAGTAGTGGTCAGAAAGGCCACTCCCCCAACCTCTATAAACTCTTGCATCCAATATACATCTTCGCATCCTTTCATCCACACACATAATCAATCATTGCCTTCCTTTCATTCAGTTCACCACCCACCCTTCTCATCACTCGCCATGTATACCTGTGGATCATTTTATGCCTGAAGAGGGCATTGGCTATTACCAACCCCTCCCAGCACAGATGTCCACTAACGCACTCCCATTCTCATCTATCTCAGCAGGCACACCCCACTCACCAACTATTCCATCCACCTTCACATTACCAACTTTACCATTCATATCACCGATCAAAAACACTCTCTCATTCCTTCCAAACTTTTCCATGCACACTTCCACATTTGTCCAGAACTCTTCTCTCACTCTTCTAGCACGATCTTGCGTTGGCGCATACACACACACAATCGCCCACATTTGTATTCCAACTTTCAACTTTACCCACACAATCCTTGACCCAACTGATCCATACTGTCTTATGCTCTTCTTCCATCTTTTACTCACAACTATACACACTCCTTCCTTTGCCCTCTCATTCTCATCTACTCCTGCACATATACCCCATCCATACTCCCATTCTCTCACACTTTCTCCTCTCCATTTTGTTTCAGTTATTCCACATACATCCACTTTCGCATCCTCAAGCACCTGGACAATCTCTCTCTCACCTCATCATTCGCTCCTCTTACATTCAATGTACACATTACCAAGTCCTTTGTCCGGTCCTGGGTCGTCAACGTTTGGTCAGTCCTTGTCCGAGGCTTCTTGTTTGTTTTTTTAGTTAGTTGTTTTCCGGGGAGGGGCACTAACCCTCCGCCAACCCTTTTAGTCGCCTTTTACGACAAGCAGGGATACTGGGGGAGTATTCTTGAAAACCCCCCTACCCCCAGGGGGTCATAATAATAATAATAATAATAATAATAATAATAATGCTGTAATAATAATAATCATCATCCAGACCTCTTTTCCCACCCTAGGGCAAGAGAGTCTCAGTGTGCCCAATTCAACGGGCCACGCTTCCATTCACTCATCATTCAAGCCCTTGAACTCCTGGCTCCATCAGATAGGCCAAACAAAATTTCAAAACATTCTGTAGCTTCACATATACCTATCTGACAGGGCCATTTCAAACACTGTCACATTAAAAGGGGCACCAAATCCCTGGGTATGTGCTTCTCTGCACAAAATTCATCCAGCCAGCTCGGTCTCTTGTCAGTCCCTTAGCCTCACAAACTTCAACACCTCTCTTCCTCACACACTCATCCACCATATCCCTCCACCTTCTTGGCTTACCTTGCCTCCTTCCTCCTTCAAACTCGCTCAGATATACCTTTTTCACCATTCTATTGTCATTCGTTCTTTCCACATAAAAATAATAATAATAAAAATAACAATAATCCATCCATCCATCCATCATCCAATCCTACATTGCCCCATGAGGAGCGTAGGAGCCCGGGGCTAGGCTCTTGGTCCCGACATTTAAGATGAGTGAAATAACAACAACAACAACAACAACAATAATAATAATAATAACCACAACAATAACACCAACGACAACACTGACTCACCATCCTCACATCAGATCTTCGACGAGGCCACACTCCCCCGCATCCTGGACAAGCAGTACCTCCTCACCGGCTACCTCGAGCTGCTCATCAAATCACACTTCGGCACGGATCAAGTCAAGACACCCTTGGCCGAAATCATTACCCCAGCGGATGTCAACCAGCGTGGGAGTCAGCTCTCACTCATCTTCTCGTACCCACTGGAACAAGTGCACAAGGAGCTGGGTCGACGTGGTGTTGTGGTCAGTAAAGTTAGAAGCATTATTCCTGTCAATCATTATCACGGTCATCATCATCACCATCATCAACATTCATCATCACCATCATCAACATTCATCATCACCATCATCATCAGGGTGTTATGGTTTGTACAGTACAATTAGATACATTACTCCTGTCAATCATTACCACGGTCATCATCATCATTACCATCATCAACATTCATCACCATCATCATCATCAGGGAGTTGTGGTCAATACAGTTCAGTTAGATCCACTATTCCTCTCAGTCATTACCACTGTCATCATCATCACCACCATCATCATGGAGTTGTGGTCAGTACGATACAGTTATATCCATTATTTCTCTCAATCATTATCACTATCATCATTATCATCATCATTGTCATAATCATCATCATCATGGAGTTGTGGTCAGTGCTGTACTCTATACACATTATCCTGAAAAATTTGCTGGGTTCCATGGCGCACATCCCTTGGTTTCAAAAATTATGCTCACTCTCCCTTTATGTATGGTAAGGCAGTGGTTCGATATTAGTGTCCACCATAGTACAGTACAATATTACCCACCCATCACTTCCCCTCTCTCTACACATCCATATATCTGAAGTGATAATATGTTAGTGGCTGTAACCATTTCATTTTTTAACAACATTTTTTTAGATCTACATTAGCAAGGGGTCACAGTAACATAGAACTACTAAACAAGACTCACAACCACACAAACATTGTAATTTTAAACAACAGCAGCAACAAGCAAAACCCCACACAATAACAACACTAACAACCACCAAAATCTGACCACAGCAGCTATAACTATAACCCCACACAACAATTAAAATGCCACACAAAAACAACAATACTGCCACAACAATAGCAGCAACAATAACCTCACACAAAAGCAACCACAACCACACTTAACAACCATAACCCCATACCACACCTGAGACACACAGGAAGAATAACAACATCCATCTATATATCATCCATTTCTTTTTTGCCCCATCAGGAATGTGGGGGACCAGGGATAATAATGATAATAATAATAATAATGATAATAATAATGATAATAATAATAATAATAACAATAATAATAAAATACCTGCAATAATCTATCTATCTATTGCCAGATGTCTTAATCCCATAAGGGGTGGCCACAAACAAGTCGTCTCCATGTCGCCCTGTCCCCTGCCATTTCACTGCCATGCTCCCAGCTCACACCCCTATCTCTCATATACCTCTCCACTCCATCCCTCCACCTTATCCTTGGCCTCCCCCTCCGACTCCCCCCCTCCACCTCATTCACATACTCTTCTCACTAGTCTCTCACTCTCCATCCTCTTCACATGGCCAAACCACCTCAATGTATTTCTCCTAATGCTTTCTATCACATCCACATCCATACCACAATGTGCCTTCCCTTCCTCATTTGTCAGTCTGTCTCTCCATGCAACTCAACGTGCTCCTCAGATAACTCATTTCCACTGCTCTCACTCTTGATTTGTATCTCTCCAACAAGGTCCAGGTTTCACTTCAGTATTAGAGTTGGTATCACAGTACTACTGTGCAGCAACTTCTTTACTTCCACGCTCACTTCCATATTTCTCATCACTGCTTTCAAAGAACCAGCAACCTTTCTTCTTCTTGTACCTCTTCAAGCACTTCAACCTCTAAA
The DNA here is from genome assembly GCF_032717465.1 of Coenobita brevimanus. Classification (NCBI taxonomy): domain Eukaryota; kingdom Metazoa; phylum Arthropoda; class Malacostraca; order Decapoda; family Coenobitidae; genus Coenobita; species Coenobita brevimanus. The sequence continues at coordinate 33,898,458 of NC_136968.1, read as the reverse complement.
CTTCCATCCTTACTCATCACACTACCCAAGTACGGTACTTAATTGCACTCACATTGATCCATTTCCTCATCATCTAGCCTCACTGTACATCCAGTGACTTCATTTCTCTCAAAGACCATACCTTTACTCTTCCCTACATTCACCTTTAGATTCCATTTCTTACACACTCTCCCAAACTCATTCACCAAGCCTTGCAGTTCCCCCCTGTCTTCACTTAAAAATACAGTATCGTCTGCAAATAACAGTACAGGGAGTTTCCAAACACTACCCTCTCTCATTAGGGCCACTTCAACATCCACCACCCTACCTTGTATCTCTTTGTAACCCCATCCATATACAGACTGAACAACCATGGAGACATGACACATCCCTGTTTCAATCCAAAATTCAGAGAAAAATTCACTCAATTCATTACCCACACACACTGCAGCCTTAGCATCCTCATACATACACTTCACTGCATTCACCAACTTCCCATTACCTCATATATAATCCATCCATCATCCAATCCTACGTTACCCCATGAGGAGCGGAGAAGCCCAGGGTTAGGCAATAATAATAATAATAATAATAAAACAATCACTCAACCTATCCACCTTCTCAACCCAACAGTGTAACTAAAAAATCTCACCCTACCCACCTTCTCTACCTTACAGTGTGATGTGCGACTGCCCAATGTGATGCGCATTGCCCCAGCCCCTCTGTACAACTCCTTCATCGACGTCCACAGGTTTATCACCATCCTCAAAGAAGTATTCGCCATCTGCAAGATTGAGGCTGCCTAGGTGCACATCCCTGTCAAAAAGAGTCAAATTACACATCACTCCCAAGAGTCAAATTACACATCCCTGCCAAAAGTCATATTACACATCCCTGCCAAGAGTCAAATTACACATGCCTGCCAAGAGTCAAATTACATATCCCTACCAAAAGTCAAATTACACATCCCTGCCAAGTCAAAATACACATCCCTGCCAAGAGTCAAATTACACATCCCTGCCAAAAGAGTCAAATTACACATCCCTGCCAAAAGAGTCAAATTACACATCCCTGCCAAAAGAGTCAAATAACACATCCCTGCCAAGAGTCAAATTACACATCCCTGCAAAAAGAGTCAAATTACACATCCCTCCCAAGAGTCAAATTACACATCCCTGCAAAAAGAGTCAAATTACACACCCCTGCCAAAAGTCAAATTACACATCCCTGCAAAAAGAGTCAAATTACACATCCCTGCCAAAAGTCACATTACACATCCCTGCCAAGAGTCAAATTACACATCCCTCCCAAGAGAGTCAAATCATACACCCCTGCCAAGAAAGTCAAATTACACATCCCTGCCAAGAGTCATGTAATAGTTGCTGTGTTGCTGGCTGGATGAATTATGTACACAGAAGCACATAGCAAGTGTTTTGCACACCATTTTAACCCCTAAAACGCGGGTGTTTACAGTCGATCCCCCCCGAGTGGCGGGGTTGTATCGCAGTCTGAGTACCTGTAGGAAAATATTCGCCAAAAATCAGAGATTAACCCTAGAACATTATACTTGGTATGGCAGATAGTACTTACATTCAGCTTTCTCCAGAGACAGGTGTTGAGCCTTCGTGGACTACCCAAGGACTTGTGGAGACTTGCAAAGTTGGGTAACCAAATCTTCACTTTCACACCTCCAGCATCCCGGTTTCCCCTCTACCACAGCCTCATTCTGTCACAGTAAACTTTATACTACAACGTAAAGGTAGTTAGGAATCCGTATTTGTACAATAAGCACTGAAAATAAGGCTAAAATCAACGAAGCGTACGGCCGACATGCACTGCGGCGGCGGTCTTCCCGTCACTCAACAAACATTTCCATTTTCACAGCTAAAAACATGTATACTACATTATTTTCAATCATATTACTTCCCAAAAGATCACCACGGCGCGCTTTTTATTCTGCCTTACGTCCGCCACTTTATTCTCGTTCCTGTCGGCCGCTTGCACTGACTGGAAAGAGCTAGAACTCGCCATAATCTCACTTTGAAAGCCTGCAGTAAACTGACGCTAAACAGAGGCAAACCGTGAGAGAAAAAGCTAGTGTTACAACTGGGGAAACAAGCGTTTCCTAGTAGCATAAACTGCTTGTGAGAGGAGATCGCAGATTTACAGTTCTGAGCGCTCAGAGCGCTGCCATGTATCACAGCCAGGCTGGCCGGGCCGTGGTGGGGGGGGTACGGGGGAAAAACGCGATATTTGGCAACAACTGAGGTCAGTAGTACAAAGGTAAAGTATGCTAGTTGTAGCTAGAGGGTGGTGGTACTGATAGACAATACCAGCTGGAGCCTGCTTGCCCGCGGTTATTCAAAATTTACTAAAATCGCAAACGCGACGACCCGCCGTCCTGCCCTTATGGCCGAGCGTCGCAAACGCGACGATCCGCGTTTTAGGGGTTAAAGTTAAGTTGATGTACTGACTGTGTAACTGGTACTGTAAGTGAGAAGTGTATCTGCTATACATGCTAACCTTGCAATACACTCAGGTTACATTCATTAAAAAAAAAAAAAAAAAAAAAAAAAAAAAAAAAAAAAAAACTGTATAATGATCAATTGCATATCAAACGTAGGGATTACAGCAGATTTGTAGGTAAAATCAACTACTGTACTTGAAAAATATTGCTTTGTAGGGGAGTGTAGAAATCATATAGGCAACTGAAAATGGTAACCATATCTCTATCCTTCTATTTATAGCCAGACACCATAATCCCATAAGGAGTGGCAGTTTGTCTTTGAGTCAGTGGTTTTATGGGAAGGGGCGCTAACCCTCCACCAACCCACTTGTTGATACGTTGGGAACAGTTATGTGCTGGTTATATATTTACCACCCAGCACTATGACTGGTTTTCTGGCTAACATGAAATCATTAGGTTTGCCATTCAATGTAAAGCCACCTGAAAAAGAAAGAAAAATAATAAAAAGTGATAGGAAGATGCTAAATAGGAAGTGAGGAGGGCAGACAGGAAAAGAATAACAAAGGCAAAAGAAGAAGTAGGCAGCAATGCATGAAGCGAGAGGTGCCTACTTCTTTCACCTTTACCATTCTTTTCCTGTGTCTGCCCTCCTCACTTCCTATCTCTCCCATCTACAAGTGCAAAAACTTTTACATCATACTGGCAAACATATGCATAACTGCCAACAATATAGCAAGGCTGACTTGTATATGTATTAAAAAATGTATACCAGTACAAAAATATGTACCTGCATATATATATCTGTATATCCAGTAGCATCCTCAGACATTTTTGCCATCTGCACAACTGAAGCTGCTAAGATACACCTTCAGTTCAGTGCACATCCCTGGGAAACGAGTTAAATCAGTAGCTGTGATGTTGGTTGGATGAATTATATATGAAGAACACCATGACAATGGTTAGGAAAGAGTTTTAGAAGTGAAAAGGCTAATAGAGGATGAATCTAACCCCTACTATAAAAAATGCTGTCCCCAGGTGGTCACATTACAGTTGTGACGGTGACTACTGGGTGCAAGACTGAGGTTGTTTACATGAATATTCAGGTTCACCCATATTCCCATCAAATGGCTCACAGAAATTATAAGACTGCTGTGATACTTTTCAGTGAGACGCCTTCACATGGTGGCACTGATATGAACAAGTTGCCAGCTTGGTTATACAAACATCCCTCAACTACTACACCTCCTTATCCCTGTAAAGAAGGATGGCAGACTGCAGGAGGTGGGCAACTTAAGCCCACAGTCCACCAGGTTCACATTTGAGATGAAGGTCATAATAATGACAATACACATCCCTGTCAAATAATACAAATTACAGTTGTTGTTGTTCCTGTTCCTTTTTTTTTTTTCCCAAGAACTGTACTCTTGGTTCTTAAAGTTGTGTCACTGTATGTACTGGCATATGTTAGCAACAACCCTGCATTATGTTCTCAAAAAAGTAAGAAAAAAAAAAAATAAATAAATAAATAATGTTGTGTCATCCTCATTTCATGCATCGACCTGTACTATATTTTGTCTCTGAAAAAAAAATGATAATAATAAAATCTCTATATCTATATACCTAAGCTGCTTCCCCCAAGGAAAGGGAGGTGGCCGAGACAGGACGACACACTCCCCATTTACTCATCCATTCAAACACATTCATTTGCATCTTAGCCCCAAAGGGGAGAACGGACAGATACCCGGTAATAATAAATCCATCCATCCATCCATCATCTAATCCTATGCCACCCCATGAGAAGAGCAGAAGCCTGGGTCTGGGCAAGTTGGTCCTGACATTTAAGATGAGAGTGACCAGCCTCACTCATCCCGGAGTGGCATTATGTGAGCAATAAACCCCAACCACCCCTTGGATATAAACCTGCACTGGCTCAACCCAATGGAGCACCTCAATTACCCCCTACCACCAGGCACCATAATTTGGTTATACAGTTACCACCCATCGTGGTAAATGGTTTCCAGGTGTACAGGAAACCATTTGACTTGTCACTCAGTGTAGAGTCACCCATAGGCAAAAGGAAGATGAAAGAGTGAAGGAAAGAAAGACAGAAGAGGCAGTGTAAAGTCACCCGTAGGTAGATGGAAGAGGAAAGAATGAAGGAAAGAAAGACAGAAGAGGAAGGAGGAAGAGGAAGGAAAGGGCAGACACACAAAGCAGCACTACATCAAGTGAGTGGATGGTGACTGTCCCCACCTACCACATAATAATAAATAAGACAAAAAATAAAGTGTTGTTGTAGTGTCATCCTCATTTTATGCATCAACCTGCACTATATTCTGTCTCTGCCAAACAAATAAAAAAAAATTACAGTGCTGCTGAAGTGTCATCCTCATTTTATGACTGATCATAATGTGACTGCATACCGATATGATCTTACAGTTTATGGTCTTATCAACGTGACATTCCTTTTTGCTTACACAATCACTACAATCCCCTATGAAGCATTATTTTTTTATACACTGTATAATCTCCAATGTCAAAATATCCCTGTGTGTTCTATATACAATCAATCCTTACTTGATCTGCATTCCATTACTGTAACATGATCAAACAGCAAGGTTGGCCTATACAGTATACAGTATAATGTAATTTACCCCTCACAAGCATGTAAAAAAAAATAATGACTTCTGTGGATTTGTCAAAGTTGTGTATCCTATTCTCACACAAATCCCTAACAAAATGCTAATTACGGTACAAATTGTTGCTTCCATTTTTTTCCAGTTGCTACAGTACTGTATCCAATTCCCATATAATGTAGTTACTGTACATCCCTTCCAAAAAGCCAAAACAAATTACTGTATATCTGTTTTATTGTCAACTCTCATCCTAAATGTCAGGATCAATTTGCCTAGCCCCAGGCTCCTACACTCCTCATGGGGCAACATAGGATTGGATGATGGATGGATGGATAGATGGATTACAGTGTTGCAAACTAACAAATAAAGCTATAGGGAGGACCAAACACAGAAACTCTTATGCAAGGAAGAAGGAACCAAAGGCCAGAAGTCTGTACGATTGTTTCCTCCGAGAAAAAACAAAAACACGACAACAGAGAGCTACAGCCTTAATCAGTACCTTCTCTACTGCCAAACCGGGTCATGTTACTGAAGGGGTTAATATGTAAAGCTTTATGTACACACACACACACACACACACACACACACACACACACACACTCTCTCTCTCTCTCTCTCTTTCTCTCTCACCTAAGCTGAATAAAATCATCTGGAATTATTCATATTAAAAATAAAAAAAAGCTATAACTAAGCTGAAATAATTAGCCTATGGAGACTGCTTTGAATAACTAATACAGTAACATCACAGCAAAGGTTAAAATAATTCCCTAGTATTAATCTGTCTAAAATAAAGATGGTATTCCGTGGTATTAATCACTATAAAATAAAGATGGTATTCCGTGGTATTAATCACTATAAAGATGGCATTCCCTGGTATTAATCACTATAAAGATGGCATTCCCTGGTATTAATCACTATAAAATAAAGATGGCATTCCCTGGTATTAATCACTATAAAGATGGCATTCCCTGGTATTAATCACTATAAAATAAAGATGGCATTCCCTGGTATTAATCACTATAAAGATGGCATTCCCTGGTATTAATCACTATAAAATAAAGATGGCATTCCGTGATATTAATCACTATAAAGATGGCATTCCCTGGTATTAATCACTATAAAATAAAGATGGCATTCCCTGGTATTAATCACTATAAAGATGGCATTCCCTGGTATTAATCACTATAAAGATGGCATTCCCTGGTATTAATCACTATACAATAAAGATGGCATTCCCTGGTATTAATCATAAAAAAAGATGGCATTCCCTGGAATTAATCACTATAAAGATGGCATTCCCTGGTATTAATCACTATAAAGATGGCATTCCCTGGTATTAATCACTATAAAATAAAGAGCGCATTTCCTGGTATTAATCACTATAAAGATGGCATTCGCTGGTATTAATCACTATAAAGATGGCATTCCCTGGTATTAATAACTATAAAATAAAGATGGCATTCCCTGGTATTAATCACTATAAAATAAAGATGGCATTCCCTGGTATTAATCACATTCCCTGGTATTAATCATAAATAAAGAAGGCATTCCCTGGTATTAATCACATTCCCTGGTATTAATCACTATAAAGATGGCATTCCCTGGTATTAATAACTATAAAATAAAGATGGTACTTCCTGGTATTAATCAGTATCAGATATATAAGGCATTCCTGGTATTAGCCAAAAATGAAATAAAGCATTTTTAGGTACGACATGCATAAAAATACCATGCTTCCTCCTCAGGGATTCTCACATTGGGGTTGGCCATAGTACCGTACGAAGAAGCGTGGAGAGATATATGAGAGGGGGGTGTGAGTTGGAGGGAGGGCAGCGTAATGGCAGGAGACAGAGTGACATGGAGGTGATTTGCTTGTGGCCACCCCTTATCGTATTGTTATATATATATTTTTTTTAAATAAATAACAGAACAGAGGAAGGAAAAACAAATGAGTAAAAAAAAATAATCCATACACCACATTACTGGTGTCCTCTGTTCATAAAATATCTGTAACAGTTAGACTTAAACAGCGGAGAGAGAGAGAGAGAGAGAGAGAGAGAGGTACCAGGCTGAGTGATTGTTTGTAAGTGCCACCTTTAGAGTGTTCACCATGCTAAAGCAGTGTCATGGCAAGTGTAAAGTGAAAAACCTGGAACTGGACCAAAATTGAAAACCTGAAATGGAACTGACCCTGTAAATGAGTAACTTTTAAATGGTCATGGAATTCAAACTCTTCCAGACCAAAATACATACCAGTGTCTCTCTCGCAGAGCCAGGATTCTCTCCTCCAGGTACCTCTTCAACTTGTGTTTGTGAACTGTGGCTCTACTTGTAATGGACCATGCAGTGTTATCCTATCATGTCAGACCACCATCCACTCACTCAATGTAGTGCTGCCTACTTTGTCCTTCACCTTTATCATTCTTTTTTTGTGTCTGTCCTCCTCTCCTCCTCTCTCCCCCTATTTCTCCTATCTTTCCTGTCAATTCTTATTACTCTTCTTCCCATTTCAGGTGGCTTTAAATTGAGTGACAAGCTTAATGGTTTCCTGTAAGCCAGGAAACCATTTACAACGCTAGGTGAGAGAATCCTGAAAGACAGATGGATAAAATATCTGGAAGAGATGAATATTTTGGCTGAATGTCAGTTTGGATTCAGAAGTGGAAGGTCATGTGTTTCTAACTTGTTGAGCTTTTACTCAAGAGCGATTGATGTGGTACAGGAGAGAGATGGTTGGGTGGATTGTGTGTACTTAGACTTAGAGAAGGCCTTTGACAAGGTACCTCATAAGAGACTAATGTGGAAACTAGAATATATAGGAGGACTAAAGGGGAAACTTCTGGAATGGATGAGAGACTTTTTGAGAGACAGACAAATGAGGACAGTAATAAAGGAAAAGATGTCTGGATGGAGGGAAGTAACAAGTGGAGTCCCTCAAGGCTCAGTGTTGGCGCCAGTAATGTTCCTGATTTACGTAAATGATGTGGTAGATGGAGTGAACAGTTATGCAAGTCTGTTTGCTGATGATGTAAAGATCTTGAGGAAGATAGAGGTTGAGGAGGATTGTAAAATACTGCAGGAGGATTTGGATAGGATACACAATTGGAGCCGGACGTGGGAAATGAAATTTAATGTAAAGAAATGTAAAATATTGGAAATGGGTAAAAGTACCAGGAGACCATCACTGAATTATTTTTTGGGTAATGAATTAATCACAAAAAGGAGAGAAGAGAAAGATTTGGGAGTGCTGGTCCAAGATAGTTTGTCACCAGAAAAGCACATTAACAAGATAGTTGGAGAGACTTATAAGCTCTTGACTAACATAAGAGTAGCATTTCATTATATGGATGAGAAAATGATGAAAAAATTGATAGTGGCCATGATCCGCCCCAGGTTAGAATATGCAGCGGTAGTGTGGTCCCCACACAAAATGAAAGATATAAACAAGATTGAGAGAATACAAAGAACAGCAACCAAGATGGTCCCCAGTCTGACAGACCTGTCATACAGAGAGAGGCTGGAAAAACTGGATTTGCCTTCGTTAGAGGAAAGGAGAAAGAGGGGAGACATGATTGCGGTGTTCAGGACCATGGTGGGAGTAGATAAAATTGACAAAGAAGATCTGTTTGTAAGGGATAAGAGAGCAACAAGAGGACATGGAATGAAATTGAAAAAGTCAAGCTGCTTGAAGGATATCAAGAAATATAGCTTTCCTTACAGAAGTACAGTATAGACTTACGGAATAGCCTGGACAAAGAGATCGTCCAGTCTAAAAACTTAAACGAGTTTAAAGTTAAATTCGACTTATTGAGAAACAGCGACGGAAACCCACGAGCATAGTACATTCCGTGTATATCACAATTAGGTATATTAGGTAAATACTTAAATATTTGGAACGACTTAGACAAAGAGGTGGTGCATGAGAAAAACATTCATGTGTGTAAAGGTAGACTTGATAAATGTGGATATGGAGACAGGACAACATGAGCATTGCTCAATTCCTGTATACTACAAATAGGTAAATAGGTAAATACATAATCAACAAGGAGGACAGTAAGGAAAGATTGAAAAAAAAATAATAATAATTGCCTCATATGATGGGCAAGGATACAGGGGAAGCATTTGGATGATGTCGACAAAACCATATCATCAGAGTCCTATGAAATAATAATGGGAATCAATATGTTTTAAGTCAGTTGTCTAAGGTTTCTTCCACATTTTAAAATTAAGCGAGATTTGTGTTTTTTTTGTTTTTTTTATGCGAGGAAGATGGAACCAAAGGCCATGAGCCCGCAGTAACAGTTCCCTCCATGAGAAAAACAAAAAACAATAGAGAGCCAAATTCAAGATCCGATCATTTTGAGATGCCTGGACACACTGCGTTTGAAAGACTGGAGATCATAGGCAGCAAGAAATACAGACAGAGGGAGACAGTTCCAGAGCTGACCTGTTGCATAAATGAAAGACTGGGAGTAACGGTTAACTCTTGCATTAGAGAGTTGGACAGAAAAGGGATGAGAGTTTGCTGCCAGATGGGTGCAACTAGAGGTGGAGGAATGCAAGCAGACAGTTCAGAGGAGCAGTGACCATTAAAGTAGCGATAGAAAAGAGATAAAGATACAACAGTGCGGCGAAGAGACAGAGGGTGAAGGGAGTCAGTAAGAGGAGGAGAGTTAATGAGACGAAAAGCCTTTGACTCCACCCTATTGAGAAGAGCTGTATGTGGGGAGCCTCCCCACACATGAGAGTTGTACTACACACAGGGGCAGATAAAACCCCTGTATTGAGTCAACAATTGTGCAGGGGTAAAGAAAGAGCGGAGTCGGCTTAGCACACCCAATCTCTTGGAAGCAGATTTTACAAGAGATGTAATAAGATCTTTCCAAGATAAGTCCCGAGTAAATGAAACCCCAAGCATGTTCAAGGATGATGCAGGATTAAGCTGAATATTATTAAACATTAGTGGGTATACCTGTGGAAGATTTTGTCGGGTTGATAGGTGTAAGAACTGAGTCTTAGATGCATTAAAAACAATCATATTATTTTTACCCCAGTCAGAGATACGAGCCTCATCTCTTGTTTGTTGAAGTAACTGTTGAGATGGGCGTTGCGGGAACCGAATGGAAAGGTGAAGGGTGTTGTCATCAGCGTATGAGTGGATAGGGTTAGATGTACAGCTTAGAAGATCATTGATGAATAAAAGGAAGAGAGTTGGCAATAGGACAGAGCCCTGAGGAACACCACTGTTGATAGATCTAGGAGAACAATGGCCGTCTACAACAGCGGCTATAGAACGACCAGAAAGGAAGCTAGCAATGAAGGCACAGATAGAAGGATAGAAACCGTAGGAGGGCAGTTTGGAAATTAAAGATTTATGCCAGACTCAATCGAAAGCCTTTGAGATGTCAAGTGCAATGGCAAAGCTTTCGCCAAAGTCCCGAAAGGAGGATGACCAAAAGTCTGAAAGGTAGGTGAGATCGCCAGTGGAGTGTCCCTGATGGAACCCGTACTGACGATCGGAAAGAAGGTTGTGATAGGAAAGATGCCTTAACATTTTTCTATTGAGAACTGACTCGAAAACTTTTGAAATACAGGACGTTAAAGCAATTGGACGATAGTTGGAGGGTTGGGAGTGGTCACCCTTCTTTGGGACTGGCTGAATGAGAGCAAACTTCCAGCAAGAAGGAAAGGTACAAGTTGACAGACAAAGGCGATGTTTTGTCCATTAAATGCGATGAGTTTTTATCAGCGGTGCATTATGGTCACGGGCAGTACGCTTTTGTTTACGCTAGTGCACTGTGGTCCTGATGCAGCCAATAAGAGGGCCGGAGGTGAGTGTCATGTCTTCGTATAATACTGTTCTCCACTGACAACTACGGATTAAGATTGGAAATTGGTCTCTGGCTTGAATGACATGGATCTAGGTTAGGTTATGTGGCATTTGGCTGGGTTAATGCCTAAAATGGCTTGAAAAATTGCATATTTCTTTCTTTTCACCACAAAAAAATAAAATAAATAAATAGGTCGGGGTTACTGTTAACAAAACTATCACCACATCAAAGACCCATCAATATCTAGTTTATTTATTTATTTTTTTTATGAAAGAAGTGTCATAGAAGAAAGCTGACTTAAGAACAGTGCAATGTATTGAGTCCCACTGTTATTTTGCAGGAGTCTGGTGTTATATTTATATAAGCATTTATGGTACCAAGTATTCTTTCCCCCTTCCCTAAGGGCAAATGCTCATAAATGACCCTTTAAACAGTACTATTCCAAGGCTGTGAACAAACAATGCCCAACTTATGGCCAATGAACGTTTACCCAAACTGATTAGGATCAATGATTTCCAAAAATCCTGTTGGCTGGTATACAATACTTTTGCTACCCAACCTTTGTTTGGGTCCTTAATTTTCCTTTTCTAAATAGGCTCTTATATCACTACGTACGGACTCCTCAAATTTTGATTTTAAAAATGAAAACCAAAAGGACTGTATACCCATGGATTTCTGAGAACCGGTACGTGAAATCCATTATGTACAGTATTGTCCCCTTTCAGATTTACCAAGAGTTCTTTTGAGAACTCAGAGCAATCCTGAACTCGTTTACATTCTCCAGGATTTTAGGCTGTCTGGTCCCTGAGCTTACCATTATTAATCCATCATATTCCATTACCAATGAACCAAACTACACGCCTGGCCCCAAGCATACCGGTACGCCTTAACTTGCAGCCTATGTTAATTATGAAGATATCTCAGTTTTGTCTTGGAACATTACACAGCCACATAAACTAATACTTACCTAATTACCTGAGGCCAAGAGGATAAGATGGTGCGTGTAATAGATTCCTCCACACGAACCGCCATTGCCCACGCCGCATGTTCTCCACCTTCTCTAATGAAAATGGAGGAACGGTCGGGGACATTTTTATTCTCGGAGACTATTATTTTTTGCCATTTCAGTAACGAGTGCTGTAACCACGCTGAAAGACTGAATTTAATGTCGCTAATATTAAAAAATTTTCTACACATTTTCTGCTTATAAAGAGGTAGACTGTGATCCAAAAATAGGTCTAATGGGAATTAAGAGCTAGCAAGAACACTGTACCTATCAAACTTATTCCATTTACCATCTTTGAAAGATCGCCAATGTTGCATATAAGACCACTTGTTTTCACGTTTATTGTCACTCATGCAACTACCAAACTTTCACAATCATATTAGGGTGACATATTAAAATTATACAAAACAAAATTATTCCTGATTATAATTAGCGACAACGGAGATCGATGAAAGTGACCAAGAACTTTTTATCTGTGTCGTCTTTATATCTCTGTCGTTGTTGGTTGATTTCACTCACCACAACCTGGGCACAATCCTTCTGTGACCGGGATTCGGTGAACCTGAGTGAATTTTTCTGTTCATTGCCTGTCATGGCAGCTGGATATGTAATGCCAAGGTCTCCCATACTGGGTGGTAGTGCTATAAGATCCCTCTCTTCTGGTGTGGGGACGTGTTCAGTCCCCTGCCCCTGAGGCCACACTCTATGATCTCGTCCCAGGTCTTTTTTGGTCTGCCTCTTGCAAGCCTACCCTCAACGTTCACTCCACATTCAAGTGTCATCCCCCAACCTCTCCACCTACCCAAACCACCTAAATCTACCCCTCCTCATCCCAGCACCAATACATTGAAGTCCCACCCTTCCTCTCAACTCCTAAATCGTAAACCTAGACCCACCAGGCCTCGCATTCAAGGACGCACTGCACATCCACTTAATCACTGTCATTTACGTAGTGTACGCCTAAGCCTGCGAATATCCTCTTCCTCTACTTCCCAGGTCTCACCACCATACAGCATTACATTTCTAACACATGCCGCATACAAAGATCCCTTAGCACGGAAGGAGAGCCCTCTCAATATCAGGAGAGGCAACAGTCCCCTGAACTTCCTCCAGTCTCTCCTCACTTTAGTCACAGAGCTATCTCCAGCCCCACATCCATCACATAAAATGTCTCCCCCCTCCCCCCGCCCCCCAAAAAAATCCTTTATACACTCAAGAGATTCACCAGCAAGATCAATCGCACACATGAAATCAGCGTTATTTCGCAGTCTACCTCTAATATCACTACTTGGCTTATGTACCCACTAATCACAAATACTGCACAAGATACTGTAGAGTTACTTCCCACGCTTTTGTGGCAAACTGCACATGGCCACTGTCCCTCTTCTTTGACAGTACCGCCACTAACCCTAAATATCAACACTTTTGTTTTATCCACATTTGTTCTAATACCCTTGTGCCCCATACCACCTCTCCATTTCTGAAGTCACGTGTGAGAGCTTCAGGCACCATAACAAACAAGAAGGAGCTCAAGACTGACCCCTGATGAGCATCAACATTCATCGAAAACTCGTCACTCAAATCTCCATTCAATCTCAGTTGGGTGCGAGCACCCACATACACAGCTATAATCACTCTAACCAGCCACTCCTCGATCTCAGGATTTCTCATTGCCCACTACACCACCTCCCTAGGAACTCTGTCAAAGGCCTTCTCTAAATCAACAAACACAAAGTACAGACCCCTTTTCCTTCCTACATATTTTTCCTGAACCTGTCGAACAATGAATATGGCATCAGCGGTCCCTTTGCCTGGCATAAACCCAAACTGCATCTCATCAACACACGTCCTTTCCCTTATTATAACTTCCAGGACTCTCTCCATTACCTTCATTGTCTGGTCCAAAAGTTTTATGCCTCTATAATTTCCTCTTTCCAGGGCATCACCCTTCCCCTTGTACACATTTACAGTCACACTTCAGCCAGTCATTTGGGACAACACACTCATGTATAATCGTATTTATGAAATCAGTATACTAACCCTACTCCTATATCTCCTTTGTTATCATTGTTATCGCCATTATCATCATCGTCACCATCATCATCATCACTATCGCCATCACTTATTGCCATCATCACGTCATCATCATTATCGGTATAGCCATCATCATTATCGTCATCATCATCCACTGCATAAAAGTTTCTCTCGTTTGTACTTTGACCTATTGGCACACGGTAACAATATTTAAGTAACACTATCTCTCTCTCTCTCTCTCTCTCTCTCTCTCTCTCTCTCAATAAATTAAAATTCTCCAGTCTCTTCCGTAGCACCTTATCCTCCGCGATTTGATGCAAGGATTAAAAAAATTTCCGAGGGAGCGTACGTTGTTTGCCTCGTTTTTATTTTGTTAAAATAAATCGTTAATGGAAGAGGTGTTACGAAACCTCCAAGGCCATGGAATGAAAGTCGACTGTTACTGAGTAGGGATGTACTACTTCATAGGAGAGAGAGAGAGAGAGAGAGAGTCTATAATGGAGATACGTAGCCCACAGGAATATAATTAATGATAAGGTCACAGCAATTTAAATCCCCAAAGGACAACTGAAACTTATCCACAAGTTTCCTACCCCGCCCATCTCTCTCTCTCTCTCTCTCTCTCTCTCTCTCTCTGTCTCTCTCTCTCTGTCTCTCTGTCTGTCTGTCTCTCTCTCTCTCTCTCTTGCCACACCCATACCCACATACCCAAATCCCAGGGCGTATTTTATTCTTTTGCTGTATTTTTGTCTTATATAATTATTGCACCCCTTTTCTTTAGCTTATATGAGCACTCTGATTTGTGTAGTCAAAGTTGTTTTCGTTGTAAATGGCAAACTACACTGCTGATGAGAGCAAATGTTTGTGTAATAATTAGCGCGAAACGGTACGTAGGACCTTGACGAGAATTCAGGAAAAAAAAAAAAAGTACGTCTCAGGTATCTCGCTGTTGTATTTCTCATATTTCATTTTTACCGTACCGTAGACTGGCTTGCATGTATAATGCGTTTACCTTATATCCTGTAACACCAGTCAATAGCAAAGGAACTCGATAATTAATACTACAAAATAAATAAGCGCGCTAGTGAATGGAATTCCTAAGGGTATTCTGATGAACGATAACCACAATTACTATTTTCCTTTATACATTGCTTTTGCGACTAAACTAATAAATATTCTAAGGTGATGGGGCTTCATGGCATTCGACAAGTGAGTTTATGGGTGTAGACTGTACAGAAAGGCACTTTGGAGATTTAAATGAGGGTATATAAGAATCCCGCATTCCTCAGCTTTCATTTGATAGCCTTGGGGCCCTTAAAGGTGCCAGGTGTATTTCCTTGGTAGCTCCGTTATGACATCAAGGTCACATTCAGGAGAAATTATTCCTTAATTATGCCTATTTTTAATTCTCTGCGAGGATAATTTGTGCGATAAATAAGGAGAAAAGCGTTATTTAAATATGTTGTAGTCCTAAGCGATGACTTCGAGGTGCCATATTGACAACTATTTATTCGAATTCTTATCATGTTAATCAGTAAATCTTAATGAATGCATACAGATTTTCGACACTGGAGTAGTTGTTTGTGAAAATGGGCAAAACTGACACGGGAATACAGCTTAGAAAGCGGTTTGTTTGCATTCCAATAAATGAGATGTGGCACCTCAGCATTGGCGGCCATGTTGGATGTTTCCGTTCGGAGGATTATAGTGAAATCCGAGTATTTTAGTGGATTAACCAGGTAAACAAGCAGAAAAGCCGTAATCCCTGCCAGCCCGTTGGTTATGAAACACGATCCGGAGAGAATATGAGTGGAAGAATTTATAATTAAGTAGAAATACCCCAGAATATTTGAAAATGCTGTGACTTGTCTCGTAGCCTGGCCTTATGTGTGTCAAGTGAAAATTCTCGCATTTTCCCGTGCGTCTCTGCCTTTTAGCATTGTTTCTTGGCCCTGAGACTATTTCCCAGCCCCTTGAAGTGTTGTAAATGGGTTGAAGAATCAGTGTTTTGTGTAAAAGAATGTAATGAAAGAAAATGGTGCATGGAGAGGCTAGTGAACTTCAGAAATACGTGCGCGGGTTGAGTACTTTGCATGTTCTACGCCATACATTTGGGTATTTTAAGTATATTTGAAGGTTTCTGTGCATGACTAGTTGATAAATATGTAAACCTAATAGCATATAGATGGACCGTCATTGGATACAGAGAAATATTCCAATGATAAGTTGGAGTTCCCCAAGGCAGTATCTTTGGACGTTTTAAGTTTTTTGGTGTCTGGTGATATGC
Organism: Coenobita brevimanus; assembly: GCF_032717465.1. Classification (NCBI taxonomy): domain Eukaryota; kingdom Metazoa; phylum Arthropoda; class Malacostraca; order Decapoda; family Coenobitidae; genus Coenobita; species Coenobita brevimanus. The sequence continues at coordinate 33,882,218 of NC_136968.1, read as the reverse complement.
TGGTTAGACGTTCATTGGTATTTTTTATTGTATATTGTTGAGGTTGCCTGATTATAGATTCCATGATGGCTGCAGTTTCTGAGTGTGGGATGTGTTTTTGCATACTTACTGTTGCTCTTTGATCTGGGCAGTAGTTCAGGTTGATTTGGGCTGTTTTCAGTTATTACTATAAATAAAAACACTATTTTTGTTTATAAGGGCATTATTATTTTCATTTCTGATTTCCTGTAAGCCAAGAAACCATTTACAACGCTGGGTGGTAACCATATAACCAAACCATACGTGCTCCCTACGTGTGAACAAGTGGGTTGGTGGAGGGTTAGTGCCCCTCCCCTTAAAACAAATAACTCAAAGTCAAATGGCCACCCCTTAAGGGATTATGGTGTCTGGCAATAGATAGATAGATAGATTTACTGCTTTAGGAATGCATTAGCACTCATTTTTTCCAAGCCAGTTGTTTGATGCCATTTTTATTAATTCTTACCTGTCAGATTATTTTTATTTAGTTTTGGAGAATTACCAGAGATTTCCTTTTGCCAGTCAGTATATCACCCATTATACAGCTTATTTACTTTGAGGCATAGAAGTGAATATTAACAGTAGCTAGTGAAATTTCAGGTGATTAAGACTAGACCAGGTGTTTTGATATGAAGCCATCCAGTTTTGTTTGGCAGAGCAGTATGATATGTATTTAGGCCCAGACACACTTGTCCCCGAGCGTGTGATCGCCATGAGGAAACGGGGCTCAGGGGTCCATCCAACGTCCAGACTCGAATACTATAGCAGCTGTAACCCGGTGCTTCATTTCATCTTGCCGATCACGTGTTTAGAATAAGTGTGGCTGCATCCTTAGCCAGTCATGTTGTATAGATGTAGGTTTTTGCTACGTTAGCGTTGGGTCTGGTTAGTACTTGGATGGGTGACCGCCTGGGAACGCCAGATGCTGTTGGCATCCCTACGTGTCAAGTGGGGTTGGTGGAGGATTAGTGCCCCTCCCTGTAAAACAATTAACTCTAAGCCCTTGGCCACCCCGTTTGGGATACATGGCGTCTGGCAATGAATGAATGAATGAGGTTAGGTTATATTAATACCTAAGCTAGCCTGTCTCGTCTAACCTAAAGAATTGGCCCTTATGTCACACTGCATTGCTAGTAGGACGAACCTGGTGTATTGCATCACTCAAATAAAACAAACCATCAGTCACCTCAGGCAGTATTTGCGTGAAAGTTCTTGGTGCCTTTCACTTTGGAATACAGCATACCAGTATTTCATAGAGACTAATACTGAGTAGAATGCGAGGTATATAAATTGGCAAGAGGAAATTGCCAAATCTGATGGCAGCCAGAAAGCTCTGGTTGGCAGTAAAAATGGGTCCTGTGATTGAATGGGTAAGTAGGGTACCATACCGATATGTTGCAAATATGCATGTATTGTAACGGCTAGCTTGCACATGTGACTCTGCCCAGTACGGTTTATTCATGCTCTGTTTAATGTGTCCTGAAGGGCCGAGGAACGCTACATTGAGTTACTGGATAATTTACCTGCCCCCACCCAGTGCTTTATTCACGAGTTTAGGTACCGGTATGGAAGTCTTTTGTATGTAAGGGTGAAAAGTTCATGTGAAAACTGCTGCAATGGTTGTTTTTTTGTGTGAACCTCTTTAATGGATATCACTGAGGGAACTAGGCCTACAGCAGGGGCCAGACATGTGAAATCACTGCTACACCCTCTTAAAATGTCTACCTATGGGTGGGATTGAACCCAGGTCAATAGCATGTGAGTGCAAAAGGTACCTAAATGCCAGAATTTCCATGTTGCAAATGCAACATGTAAAAATTTAACAGAGTTTTAAGTTAGCACATTTTAAAACCTTTTAATGGTACAATTGCATTTTCACCTGTGTTGTGAATATGTTCCATACATTAAGTACGGTACTGAAATTATGTAGCAGTCTGTATGAAGTCCACTGCAGTATCTGGACCTTGTAGATGGGAGAACAAAGTAATGACCAGAAATCAGAATGAATTCTTTGCCATGGTGCTGAAGAGAGTACTGGACTGGTACCCGTACCGTATGTTCATACGATAGCTAGCTCTGCTATAACCAAGAAGCTCCATTGCCATGTTATATAAACATCCCTCAACTTCCATCTCTCAGGAGGAGGATGGTGGGTTGCAAGAGAAGGGTAGCTTCAGCCTGCAGTTCACCAGATTCACATGCATTTGAGCCTGAGATCACACCAACAACCTTTGTCATGCTGGGCATTTATGACAGGGATGTGTTGGGCAAAATGAGGTACAGGAGCCAGGTTGGGAAGTAAGGTAGCCTGTAGTATGGTACCAAAGGATTTTGTGGGTTGTGACAGGAGGGGCTGAAAGTGAGAAGGTTTTTCAGTCTGTGTTCACCTAACAGAACTGGGTCACTCCCTCAGCTGAAATACTGTACAAGGCTGTGGACTTGTGGTTGCATGAAATAGGATGAACCTTAGTTATGACTTATGAGACAGGAATGAGTCTTCTTGGTTAGCCACAAGTAAAGTCAACCCCACAGCAAAAATGGGTTAGGGATGTCTGTCAGGTTAGAATAATTACCATACATTTAAGTACTGTACATTGATTTTTTTTTTCATGTACATCCATAATTGTTGTGCCCCAGACTTGTATGAATGTGAACTTGGTGAACTGCTGGAAAATTGGCCACTTCAGTTGGATGCTTCCAGAGATCTGTTGTTGAGGGGATGATAAAGGATTGTTTGTATTGTGAGAGTGAGATGAGTGTGTTGTGGTATTCTGGGCCTTATTATTTGTACAGTGATAAGGCTGTATGAAAAAGATGGTTAAAAATTACTCTGCCCATGCTAATGTTCTTAGTTCTGGTGGGATGTGTTATGTAGAGCAGCATACTACATTAGGTGGTGTTGTGAAGTACCTCATGGTAGCTATTGACGAAGTAGACATGCATGATGTAGCTTCATGTATAGTAATACCATGCTCCTCTTCCAGGGTGTGTATGATGGGCTGCGGTGCGGCCTGATGCCAGCAGCTGCCGACACCCACGTGCCCCCCATGGCCCCACCCCCTCCCCACCAGGTGAAGACCGGCCCACCCCGGCCACCCCCACACCACCCCCCACCCCCACTGGCATCCTACCCTGCCCCTGGACCCCAACGTGGGCCACCCCAGCCCACGGGTGCCTTGCAAAATGGACCTCCGTCTCACCGTGCCCCACCTCTCCAACCCCCAGGCCATCGTGGACCACCGGGGCCACCAGGGCCACCTGGACCCCATAGGCCACCTGGTGGACCTCAGTACCCACATTCTGTTGTGCCCCATCCCCCAGCTTACCCTGAGCCTCCCAGGTACCCAGGCCCACCCCCAGGTCCACCCCCTGGCTCACATCCAGGGCCAGGGGAGGAGGGAGACCAGGGTCGGGATGGTGGTGCAGGGCCGAGTATTGGGTCGGGGATGGAGAAGGATCTACAGGCGCTGGATCGCAGCGAGCTGGTGGCCAGGGTAGTGCGGGGTGAGGGTGAGGCCAGGGAGTTGCGCCTGGCATGCATCAGCCACACCAACGAACTGCGCCAGTTACGACACACACAGACCAGGCTCACTGATGACAACCAGGTCAGCCACAGCCCATGCACCCTGTACTCTGTCCACTTTAACTTGGCAAAAAATTGCCATGTCTCCATATTCAGTGCTGTATGGCAGTAAGAGATAAAGTACTGTACTAGATAATTTTGTTTGTCACGAAGAAGTGCTATGGTAAAAGGCGTAGAGCTTTAGTATGGTACAGCATTGTCATATTTTGTCATTAAGCTGTGTGAAGTTGGTTGCAGAAGGATGGAAATCTCCATCACACTGAAGTGAATGAATTCTAGAATTGTATATGTAGCTCTGTCTTCATTTAACCTGTTGAGTCCATGGATGTCAAATGTTATTCTTGCCGACCCCTAATGATTTGATTCAGCATAATGAGGCTTTGAACTGGAGGAGTTAGGTAAAGGCTTGCCTTCATTGACCCCGTCAGAACTAGAGGTCCTCCTACTGGTAATCAAGTTTTTCTGATGTTCATTATTGTACCAATGACATTTATTATAAATTGAAGGGGTTAAAGGATAAATCACACAAGTCATGTCTACGTTACTTCCACGCATCTTTGCACACATTCTTATTCATGTCCACATAACTTTACAGGTACTTGTGCACTTTTCAGATGCTGTACTTTGTCTTTGCCACCATTTGGGTTTAAACACACTTACCTGAAATATGTGATTGATAAGAGGAACTGAGGCACAGGGTTTGAACTGTTAGTGTAGCAGTATGAAACCTGTACCTCAGTTTATTATCTTGATCACATTCTTCAGACAAGTTTGTCTGCATCCTTTCACTATAACTCTTATCCCACTGGCACTGTTCATGTCTCGCTATACTGCTCCCTAATTGACAAGTGAAAGTTAGCACCTACAATCATGCAGTAATCACTTTACTTTTATAGGCGTACCCACATTGCAACCTCTGAACACGCTGTCAAAGCGCTGATACTCTTTCCCAATAATGAATGGAGAGTATGAGCTTTAGAAAGAGGTAAAGAAAAGCACAAAGCTAGGCTACACTCTTTACACACAGCATTGATCCAGTGTTGTAAATTTAAACGGAGTTTAATGTGAAGGGAGTGTGAGCTGGGAGCAGGGCAGTGAAATGGCAGGGGACAGGATGACATGTAGGCGATTTGTTTGTGGCCACCCCTTACGGGATTAAGGCGTCTGGCAATAGATAGATAGATAGATAATGATGTGAAGTGAGGCCCATCTCCATTTTTTGTCACTCAGAAACTGCCATCACTTCTTTCCTCTAATGTTAGTACCAAAATCTGTCACAGGAATTGCGCGATCTGTGCTGCTTCCTGGACGACGACAGACAGAAGGGCCGGAAGCTGGCACGCGAGTGGCAGCGGTTTGGGCGATACACTGCGTCGGTGATGAGGCAGGAGGTCACCGCATACCAGAACAAGCTGCGCGAGTTAGAGGCCAAGCAGCAAGAACTCATCAAGGATAATTTGGAGTTGAAGGTAGTGTGTGTGTGTGTGTGTTTGTATGTGTGTGTGTGTGTTAATGTGGCTGTAGGTGTTTAGTCCATTTGGTCTTGTGTAGGATATTTATTTTGTACTTACCTCTCTGTCCATCATTTTATGTATGCCTAGTGTTTAATTAAGAAGACACGTTAGATATTTGTTGCTTGTATTTAGCTCACATGGCTTAGATAATCAGGACTACAGTCGTATGTACATTATCATCTTGTCTGTGCTTCAGTCCACAAAAATTTCCTACTAATCAAGCTGACATTCCATAGGAGCTGTCTGTACTGTACTTGTTTTGTGGCCCCAGGCTCATCTGAAGTGTGAAACCTGTAGACTGCAGGTTTAAGTTGCCCTTTGCCAGCAGGTTGCCATCATCCTTTCAGGAGACAGGGAAGTAGTTGAGGGCCATTTACAGAACTAGGCGGTGGAGCCAATCAGTTACATCAGTCCCACCACATGAATGCATTCCTCACCAGCACCCTGCACACAGGGAAGGGTTGTGACAACTCTCATCATAGTTACTTGTGTGTATCAGTAACCACATAATCTTCCCCTTTAGCTATGCCTATACAGCACACCATTTTATGATGAGGATGTTTTTGAAGAAATCCATTGCATGACAGTTTATCGTAAATCAGATCGGTTATGCCACTAAACTATAACCACTACTACTTTGTCCCACTCACTATATTGCTGTCTTCAGGAGCTGTGCTTGTACTTAGACGAGGAGCGCAGCAATGCAGCGTGTGGGCACTGCGGCAACCCCTTGATCACCCGGGACGATGGTGATGGCTCCTCCTCCTCCACGAATGCTGACGAACCCTCTGGTCCCCCACACCACCACCCACCCATGGCCCCACCACTGCCCCCACAACCACAGACATCCACCACCGCCAGCAACAACACACTGGCCCGATCACCATCCAGAGAGAGGCTACTTGAGGACACACTTAACAGGCAGCGCTCACCCATGAATGGTTTGTGACTCATTAACTGAACATTTGTCCCTCATTTAAGCTGTTGTTCAAGATTCGTTTGTTTTTAGATTCAGTTGTTGAAGATATGGTAGAGCCTTAATTATCTGACTTATTCAGGCAAAATTAACTGCCAGTGTAAGATTGTTCTGGCAATTAAAATGATTATTGTGTAGCTGTGTCTCATACTCCATAAAACAGAGGCATAAGAAATAATAAAAATTGCAGTATTTGTGGTTTGTTCGCTCAGCACACTTAACACTCACCCCAGTGATGTGTTGTGTTTTGTTTTTCTCTCCAGATGGTATTACAGTATTAGCTTAGGAGGAATGAAAATAATTAGAGGGGTTGGATATACCTTTCTGTAATCCCTTGTACTACAGAAGCTTTTTTTTTTTTTTTTTTTTTTTTTTTTTTTTTTAGATGAAAGTGAAAACTACATCAGTAAATTAATGGGATTAAAGTCTTCAAAGCTATTTATTTCACTGTCAGTATATTAACTATTGTACCCACTGACTCATAAGATGTGCTCTTAAACCCAACTAAATGTCTTCTAACACTGCGTTTGTCCAGCTGAAGGTCTTGTTTTGGTTGGTATTTTCATCTCTTAACATGAAATTACATTCGATATTGCTTAGTTATTAACTGAGTAATAATAAACAAAGCCGTAAGATACAACATTGTCAACCAGTACCCTGTTTGCTGTAACAATTTTGGTGGTGTTGATGAGGAACAGGATGGTAAGTTACATTTTCTTCATCATCATCATCGTCATGACTTTTTACTGGTAGTCCCTCCTAAGTATGGGGTGAGGTACAGTTCAAAAACAAGAAAAGAGAAAGTACAAAATTAGGAGAGCCATCAACAGCATATTAGCATGCACTGTGAAATGAACCAGGCAGTTATTTCCATATCAGTCTAACACCCCAGAATGCATCCTGCACTTTTAGGGCTTTATGATCTGCACACATTTTTAGGCATTTTTCTCCATTGTAGTTTTGCACATGACATGGAGGGATGGAGTGGAGAGATATATAAGAGAGGGGGGATAAGTGTTGGAGGGAGGGTACCCAAATGGCAGAGGATAGGGCGACGTGTAGGCAGTTTGTCTGTGGTCATCGCTTACGGGGTTAAGCCATCAGGCAACAGATAGATAGATTCACACTGCCTGCAAATAATAATAATAAATGTACTGAATGCACTTTGAGAATTTCATGGGTTGATATTTGCTTAACCCAGGGATAATCTGTAGCAGGGTGTGGATGATGATGATGATGATGATGATGATGATGAGGAGGAGGAGGAGGAGGAGGAGCAGGACAAGGATGATGATGTAAATGATATGGAGGAAGGAGAAGGATGATGATGATGGTGATGACGTTAATTCATTATTCACCAAACTGCAGTATATGAAAGTTCTTTCTGTCCACAGAACAAGTGTTGTCATACATCCGGTCATTAGAGGCACGAGTGATGCTGCTGGAGGCGGAGAAACAACAGCATCAGCAGCAGATGGCCAAGCCTGATAGGACGCATCCAGAAGGGGAAAGACGAGATGGGTTAGACTCCCCCCTTGGCACATCTGTCCACTCCACTGGCCACCATCCATCCCAGCCCCATCTGTCCAACATGCACCCCCCTGGCAGCTCATCCAGCCATCCGCTACATCCACCCGGCCACACTGGGGATGGGAAGGGAGGTGGCATCCGTCCGCCCCATCCACCCCCATACTCCCTATCCCACCACCTGAGGGCTGTGGGACTCGGCCTAACCAGAGCCACACTTGGGCCAGGTAAGCTGGTTGTGAAATACAATTGTGGTGATTTGATTAGAAAGTAAAACACATTATCACAGTGATGGAATGAGCTAGAATGAACTTGAGGAAGAGTGACATAGAGTGTATGATTAAAAAGCACCACATTTACTTTTTTTTTTCTTTTGTTAAGTACCTGTATATAGTTGATTGAAACTATTTCAATTTTTCATACAAAATGGCACGATTGTTGCTGTGCCATCATTATCCTTTCATAGTTTGTCTGCTTTAATTTGGTGGATTCTTTTTTTTTTTTCCCATGTTATAATCTATAGTTCAGAGACAGAATAAGACATAAAGTAACACTGTACCCTTTTTTTGGCACCTTACAATGACAGGCACCATTTTTTAATCCTTTGATACTGCTCAGCTTTCAACATGAAGAGAGAACAATTTTCAGCCAAGTTAAAGTGAGCAGAGTGATGGTTATATGGTCTTGCAGCAGACAATAGAATTTGAGTTTGGGACAAAATGTTTGCCAAATGTTTCACTCCTGCTTCTTACTTTCCTCTGGTGGCTAATATCCTGAGCTGAGAGACACTGAGTATGTTTTTCTGCCTAATGTTTCACTTCTTCTCACTTTCTCTTGTGAATAATATACTAAAGCTGAAAGAGGCTTAGTATGTTTTTGTGACCATAGATGATTCTCTTTGACATGATGTGTCAGGGAATAAGCAGACTGACATGCCATAAATGTGTGGTAGATGTAGTGGAATAAGAGGCAGACTTTGTCCCCAATTGTACACATGTAACTAGATTAACGATATATAATGACAGTGATGATAATGTGCACGTAGTTTAATGAAATTGTGTCAACAGGTTCTGCGGAAAGTGACGATGATTTGCTAGACGGTCCACCCCCTCTGGTGTCGCGACCAAACTCTGTTGCGGCAGCCATGAGGGTGCTGGAGGTTCAGGAGCAGCTGGAGTCACCCCCGCAAGCCCCCCCAGCCCCCCCACATCACCCTCCACCCCCTCCCTCTGCAGCTGGGGGTCAGGGTGGGTCAGCAGGGGGCAGGGGTGATGCTGACCTAGCTGATGGGGAGAAGGCACTGTTGAGGCAGATGTGTAGTGTGAGTTGTGTATTAAAAAGAGATTTAGTGAGACAATGAGTTGGGATAGGTGGGGGTAATCACCATCCACTCATCCAGTGTAGTGCAACCTCATAATGACTCTGCACTGAATGAAAAGCTAAATGGTTTCTTGTAATCCAGGAAATCACTTACTTTGTTGGGTGGTAACTGTAAAACCAGATGATGCCTTGTGGTCTAGTGGGCTTAGATGCTCAGTTGGATTGGGTCTAAAGGCAGGAGGGTTGGGGTTGACTTCATATTATGCCAGTCAAGCAAATGAGTCTTGTCACTGTCACTTTTAATGCTGGGACTGAGTAGCCTAACCCTGGGCCCCTATGCTTATGATGGGACAAGAAAGAATTGGATAAGAATGGATTGGATGATGAATGGATGAACAGGCATGGGAAACAGATGGAGAGGCAGGCAAAAAGAGGGCGGGATAATGATGATGATGATGATTGTGACAGTGTTGTTGTTGATGGTGATGATGGTGGCAGTGGTGTTGATGATGATGATGGTGGCTGTTGTGTTGTTGATGGTGGTGATGATAGTGATGAAAGGAAATTGACGAGTTAAGTGAAGCCATCTCAGCTTATCCTAATATATCTTGACTATTTTCAGGTGGTGTGGAAGAAGCTAGAGGAGGTTCCGACACAAAACAGATAACATGACTCACGGGAGATGAATCACGGAAGTCTGAAAATACCAGTTCAAGTCCATCGTCCACTGCTGCAGCTGCCTACGCTGGATTGGTGCATGGGCTCTCTGGTTATGGCGTGCGAGTGATGAGGCTTGCATGGGTGATGTTGATGTGACTGTGGATGGATTGACTTGCATAGCTATGAGGCTTGTGTGAGTTGCACCGGGGTTTGAGATGGCCCTGTGTTCTTGTCGACTGAGGAGGTTTTTTAGCATCTGTCCATACAAATTTTTTTATTTTTTAGACTGGATGATGGATGGATGGATGGTTTTATTTTTTCTATTATTATTATTATTATTTATTTTTTTTTTTTAAGCATCTGTTAAGAATTTAATTCTCATTATAGCACGTTACTGTTGTCATCTGGTATATTTTTGCAGACTCTTTCTCGTCTTACCAATTTACTTCTCCATGTGGCTTGTTACACTTCTCATCTGCGATACTTGTGCAGACTGTTTTGATGCTAATGTCATATAAATAACCTGGAGAAAATTAACATTAAAATGCTATAAATGACGTAAAAGTGAATATTAATGTTTAGTACGGAAATAAAACACTAAGGAGAGGTGCTGGATAACCTTCTCAGCCGAGGAGAATGTGAGCCAGGGGGTTGAGTGAGGACGTGTCTGTTTCCCAACTTCAGATCAGCTGGAGGCAGAATGTAAGAGGGAAGAGGAAAGAAAATACTTGTGCATTCATTTGAATTGTGAAAAGTTACAGGAAAGTGACAGATAGATTTAATAATAGATTCAGTTACCACAGAAAATGATTGAAGGTGAGTAAAAGTAAATATTGTTATCATGTAAGAGGAAGGAGCAAAGAAAATACCTGTGGAGTCATTTGAATTCAGGAAAGTTGCAGGAAAATGACAGGTAGATATAGTAATGGGTTCAGTTACCACAGAAAATGATTGAAGGTGAGGAAAATGAGTATAATTATCAAAGAAAATGATGAATGCAAATAAAAATAATCAGTTATCGCTTACCAAAAAATGGTTTATAGTGAGTCAGATTTAAAAATGGAGTGCCACAATGTAAGACGGAGGAGCCATAGAAAATGAGAGGCCGACAGTAGAGAACATGTGTGAGAAAGAATGCCACTTCAATGGAAATTGGAGAAGATGAGACAGGAAACAGAGTGCATACAGAAGTGTTTGAAGATATTGACAGTGAAGCATGAGGTACAGGGATCAGTGAGATTTATGCAAAGGTTTGGTGTATTTCAAGCCTCGGTAATAGATTTTAAATTGCAAGAGATCATGCATAAGTGTTAACAGGCGATGGAAGTGAGAAATATTGAGTGGGAAGTTGAGGTAAAATTTATAGCCCTTGTTTAGATGACTGCTGAGTGAAAGTTATTGTGGATTTACACATTCTGTAGGCTTGCATAATACGCTTTGAATGGCAAGGAGAGAATACAGTATTTTACAAGCCTGATACAATTATTAACGACAATATTTGATCCCTTAAATAGATGATTGAGTGAAACATAGCCGTCATCCATGGGTTTGGTGTCATTGAAGAAAAAAAAGATATTTTCCTGAGTTTCAAAGGAAATAGTGAAGCCTTAGTGATTTATGATTGAGAATGAACGAATGATACAAAACATGAAATAGCGAGTTGAAAATCTTACTAGCCATAATAATCAGTGCTGAGTAGAGTGTGGAAATTGTTGATGGTTTTTTAAGTGTCAATGAAGAGTTTATATAGACATTTAGGGGGAATGGAAGAATATGTGATGGATTTGGGTGCTGTTCAAGTCTTAATAATATGGTGAGTGGCAGCTGGAAATAAGTAATAACCAGTACTGTATAATAGTTCAGTTTAATATTCCTCATGGGTTTGGTGTCTTTCAATCCATTATTATTATTATTATTATTATTATTATTTTACATAGAGAGTGGTGAGTGGAAAATATTAATGTTTTCAAGAAGTGCCACTCAAGCCAGGTAAATAGTCTGAGTGGCAAGTGGAGATTACTCTATAGGGTTGGGTCTCATTCGTCTCGTCATCATAGGCAAATGGAAGTAGTTCATAGCGTTTATAGCATATGCTGAGTGGAGATTATTAATGTGTTTTAAAGGTCATTGGAACCTTTATATTGATGTGAGAAGCAAATGGAGACTATTTTATAGGTTTGGGTGATATTCAAACAATAATAGATGTAGAGTGTTGACTACAAGATTATTCATGTGTCGTAAAGGTAATCGAAACCTTTATATCAGTGTGAGAGGCAAATGGAGAATATTTTATAGGTCGGGTGATATTCAAATATGTCAACTTGAGAGGCAAATGGAGAGTATTTTATAGGGTGGGTGATATTCAAACCTTTATATTAGATGCTGAATGTATTATGGAAGTTATACATAGGTTTTGTGCCTTTCAAATCATGGGTGAAAATATAGGAGAGCTCCCACTCATATCATAGATTTGTTGTACAGTATTCTCCCTATATAAAACAACCTGATCATTGTAGTGAGTTTAGGAAGTTGCAGAAATACATCAGTAAGTATAGAATCTCGATCAAGTTTACACACAAGGGAAGCTTAGTGAGATCAGTCCTAACACAGCTGTTTTTGTTGGTTTAATGTTAGGATGTTCAGTATCACATGGTTCTCTTTTTTCAGGAGTCTAAGTAACAGAAATAGACAGTGCTACAGTTAGTGTTAATCTATTTTTGCAACTCAGTATTCAAAATGGAAAGATGAGCAGCAAGCCAAGTTTGAGATGAAAAGAGTATAGTAATTTCTGCAGAACTGGAGTGTGATGATTACATTTACTCGTTACTTTCTTACATACTCACTCCTTCTCATCAGCTTTTCAGCATCCATGAATGGGAGCTCTACTTGATTTTATCCCAAACTTACGATAGACGTATATATATAGTAAGAGTGGCAATGGCTTTATCCTGTCAGCTCTTTTTACTTTCCTCTCATTCCAAAAAATGAAAAATATACCCCAATACACAACCTCTCTTCAGGTGTTTATTGTACAAACTTCGATGTATAAAGGAAACCATATAGCCGTTCTATAGTTAATATATATATATTTTTATGAGTAGTAGCTCGTGTAGTTTGTATACAACTTGGCCGAGTATTCCCCCAATGCAGTATTTTTTATCCCTTTTTGTGTATATACCTTTGTCCTGTGTATGTGTATGTAGAGAGTTAATATATATCTATCATTTATATTTCTTATGAAGCTTAGGGCAAGACACATTTCTGTGGTTATTTAAGGTTAGCCCCTTCAGTCCGATGGCACATTTTAAAACATTATTTGTGGCGTACCTAGATAGTTTTACTTTATATTTTCTTTTTTTAATGCTTTTTTCTTTATTTTTTACTTTATTATTATTGTTATTTTTTTTAAGGTTATGTGACTTTTGTTTCATTAATTCTGAAAGGCTTTGTAAATGCTTGCATGTTTCAACCTTGCCTTTTCCGTGCTTCAAGATCCCTGGCCATCATTACCCTTTTCAGTAAGAGGAACCTTCCGTAACTTGAATAAAATATCTTTGGAAAAAATAACTTAGAAAATATATTGGGAAGAGAAGAAATAACTTAGAAAATTTATTGGGAAGGAGGAAAAAAAAAAAGAAAATATATTAGAGAAAAAGTAAATTAGAAAATATATTGGGGAGAGAAAAAATAACTTAGAAAATATATTGGGAAGAGAAAAACTAACTTAGAGGAAAAATAACTTTGAAAATATATTGGGAAGAGAAATATAACGTAGAAAATATATTGGGAGGAGGAAAAAAATAACTTAGAATATGTCATCAGATTGAAGGAGTTAAGGAGTAGGTTAAGGTGGTAAGGGGAGTATGTTGAGTCCCGGTGATTTACGGTAATTGTATAAATCCTGCCGATGTCTTCTTTAGTCCATTCTTGCTGCTGCCGACAGTTTTATTTCACTTTTCCACGCCGCATTGAAGGGGTCTCTCCCTACATGTCAAGTGGGGTTGGTGGAGGATTAGTGCGCCTCCCTGTAAAACAATTAACTCGAAGCCCTTGGCCACCCCGTTTGGGATACATGGCGTCTGGCAATGAATGATGAAAAAATTGAAGGGGTCTTTTCATGCCATATCCTGCAGTGAATAAAATCATAAGCGGACAGCAAGGGTAAAACAAAAAAGACATCTCCAGGAAGAATTAAGATAGTGTCATGTCATTTCTTTTTTTTTTTTTTTTTTTTCTCAGTCTTGGTGACATTTTCCTGGCAGGTTTCATTCCTGTGATGCTCTTTTTTATTTTTGTTTTTTTATTATTATTATTTTTTTTCTGTCGAGTCCCCCACCATTTGGCTGCCTTCCCCCCAGCTCACACCCCCTCTCACACACCTCTCCACTCCATAACAAAAGGGGTAAAGAAACATCACTTGAGAAGTTGCCACCAAGACTGAGTTGCTGTGAAAAAGTTGCCGGAGATACTGTTAATGGCCTCTATTCTCCTCGGGTAAGGAGGCCCCCTAGCACCTCTTCCTTAGTGATTTATTTTTGGATATGGTTGGTGAATACTCTTTTGTACAATGTCTATGTAGAGTGTAGTGATGGTGGAATGATTTATGTAGCACAGAATAGGACAGTAAGATGTAATAAGCCAAATAAATCACTCAGGTAAAAGTGTTAGGGAGCTTCCTTAACCAACTGGAATAGAGGTTTATGTGACATGATCTGTAGCATAATCTCAAAAAGTTGCCACCAAAACTGAATTGCCATGGAAACGTTGCCAGAGAAATGGTTTATGTGGCGTGGTGTGGAGTTTGTAGTTATCGTATATGTAATGTGGAGTTTGTGGTTATCGTATGTGTGGTGTGGAGTTTGTAGTTATCGTATGTGTGGTGTGGAGTTTGTAGTTATCATATGTGTGGTGTGGAGTTTGTAGTTATCGTATATGTGATGTGGAGTTTGTAGTTATCGTATGTGTGGTGTGGAGTTTGTAGTTATCATATGTGTGGTGTGAAGTTTGTAGTTATCGTATATGTAATGTGGAGTTTGTAGTTATTGTATGTGTGGTGTGGAGTTTGTAGTTATCATATGTGTGGTGGGGAGTTTGTAGTTATCGTATGTGATGTGGAGTTTGTAGTTATCGTCTATGTGCAGCTGTTGACCCAAATTTGTGGCCATGGAGATGCCTTGTTGTATATTTAAGGTTGAAAAATAAGAAGACATTCCAAAGGCAGAAAGTCTCCTTTATTTCGACCCTGATTAACTTGTTGAGCCTCTTAGTAGTACAGTATTCAGTAGTGTGGTAAGGTGTTCTAGTTATGATGGGGTGTTAAAAGTACTGAGCGTTACTGAAATACTGTACGGTACTTACAGGGGTGTTAAATGTACTTAGAATACTGTTTGAAGTACAAGTGGATCCTATTATACCAGTGGGATATGTTAATGGAGGACTGCACAGAAGGTGAAAACTCGTATAAGAGGGTGAAGGTTAGGATCGCGAAAACCCATATAAGAGAGTGAAAAATAAGAACACGAAAGCTCATGTTAGGGCGAAAAACAGAACCATGAGAACTCATATAACAGACTGAAAAGCAGGATCCTGAAAACTGTATAATAGGAGTGCATGACATAGGGCGGAAAATAGGGTTAGGTTAACTGATCGTGCTCACTTCACCAACTTTGAGTCTAAATTGCCCAGTCTTGTATCATCGGTTTCTCATGTAATGGATGCTCGTATGATGGGACGTACTGTACCCGTGTAATTTCCCTGTTTATTCCTACTACTCATTAACTGTTTTATTTAGCTCTGGTGGGGACAGAGCATGAGAGAGGAATTTAAAGGTGATGTTTCTGATCTCTCTACTCTGTGTCCCCAAAGTATATCACAACTGTCTGGAGGTATTGTTTATTTGATTGTGGCAAAAATTCCTAACCTCGCTTCAATAATGGCCAGATGTAGTCAAATTGGAGGATAAATTTGCCTAGTAATCAGAGAGACTCATTCCTACCTCATAGCTAAGACCTATCAAATTACACACAGCCATGACTAAGTATTCTAGTTGTATGAGGGGTCTAGTTCTGTCAGATGAATACAAACCAACATCAGTACACATATACAGGTATACCCCGGTTTAACGATGCTATTGGTTAGGTAAAAACCCATCGATAGGTGGAGTATCGTATATCAGGGTAGCTTTAACGTGATGGGATGCGTTTCTGAGCCTTGGGTTTCCCCCCCAACCAAGTCCAAAACCCACCCAAATGAGCCCAAAAACTTGTTTAAAGCCAATCTAAATGGCCTAACAGCTGTAAAAGAAGCTAACTTAAACCTAACACCTGTAAGTAACTCAGTAAAACCAACAAATAAAATCTGAAAATCATCAAATATAAGTCTGGAGAAAATCAAACTTAGTAAACTGTACCCCAAAATGTGATGTTGGAAGAATTTACATAACACAGAAGAGGACAGTGAGGTGCAATAAGCAAAATGAATCACTAAGGCAAAGGTGTTAGGAAAATAAATCGGAAAAAGGTGTCACGAAAATAAATCACTTAGGAAAAGGTGTTGAGGGCTCCTTTAACCAACAATAATACAGGTTATAGTGTTGTGTGGAAGAAATGTGGAACAATAAGAGAGGATGGTATAATTGAGGATGTTGCCAATGCGTAATTCATCTCTTATACCCACATTATCCTCTGTTGGCTAATATCCCTGAAATAAGAGAGGCCTGGTATATTTCTTTGCCCGTTGATGATTCTCTCTGACATTATGCATCAGGGAGGAAAGCGAAAGATTTGTCCTCAGGCAATGGATTAGTAGGTGAACTTTGATCTTACTGGCCACAGGTGAGAGAGAAGGAACATGACACTGGTGTGAGGAAAGGAAGGAGAGAGGGGTGAGGACAAAGTAGCCTGGAGGTACAAGGGTCAATTAAGGAATCCAAGGAGGGAGCAGGGCCAGAGATATACTTTTTTTTTTAGGTTGGGGAGGATCTGTTCTTTAATTTGTGGATATTTTTTTATATTTGTCTTTCCATGGCTGTCAGCTAGGTGTAATTTCAGGTTAAAATCCTAATAAATTCCCCAGAGTTTATTTACAACAGTTACATTAATAAGTCACCCAAAATAGCTGTGGTTCTGGAAACATTACAAGCAGAGTAATAGGATATCGTACTTAAATACCGGGAGTCTGGAATAAAGGAGTCTTACTGTACATCTGTGGAAAGGAGTGTAGACGTAGTGCCAAATAAAGCCACATTGTGATCAACCCAGTGTTCCCATCTTATTATATGCCCTGTCCACTCTGTCATGCACATCTGTTGATTATTCAGCTTGAGTAGTAGTAGCAGTAGAAGTAGTAGTGGTAGTAATAGTGGTAGTAGTAGTAGTAGTAGTAGTGAATATGATGGACTGCAGGCTAAAGTTTTCCCTCTCTCAGTTCTCCATCTTCCTGTCGGGGGATAGGGAGGGAGTTGAGGGACATTTGTATAACCAGGCAGAAGATCCCTTTGGTGATAACAGTGTTGTCACATGGATTCCCTCACTGACACCCCCATTTGATGAAAAGAGTTATTGGTCAGTATTTCTGGTGTGTGTATGGGTGTGCTTCCTCTTGCCAACTACTGTCAAAATCTATCTATCTATCTATTGCCAGACGCCTCAATCTCGTACGGGGTGGCCACAAACAAATCGCCTCCTCGTCGCCCTGTCCCCCGCCATTTCACTGCCCTGCTCCCAATTCACACACCCCTCTCTCATATACCTTTCCACCCCATCCCTTCATCTCATCCTCGGCCTTCCCCTCCCTCTCCCCCCCTCCACCTCACTCACATACACTCTCCTCATCAGTCTCTCACCCTCCATCCTCTCTACATGGCCAAACCACCTCAGTGTGTTCCTCCTAACGCTTCCTATCACATCCACATCCACACCACAACGCTCCTTTATATCCTCATTTGTCAGCCTGTCTCTCATGTGACTCCACAGGCTCCTCTTAACTCATTTCCACTGCTCTCACTCTTGACTTGTGTCCTTCCAACAACGTCCAAGCTTCACTTCCATACTTTAGAGTTGGTATCACAATACTGTCATGTAATAACTTTTTCACTTCCATGCTCATTTCCCTGTTTCTTATCACTGCTTTCAAGGAACCAGCAACCTTTCTTCCTTGTTGTACCCTTTCAAGCACTTCACCCTCCAAACTTCCATCCTTACTCATCACACTACCCAAGTACTTAAACATACTCACATTTTCCATTTCCTTACCATCCAAATACAGTAGTGAAATTAATCTCTTTGAAACTCACTTCCCCAGATTAGTTCCCCCCAGACTTCAACCTACAGAAGTTCATGTCCAACTGTTACAGATTTTTTATGAACAAAGGACACCTATAATCTTCCAAGCTTTGATGATTTTGAAAGTGACAAATTTTGACATTGGGATTAAATTTTCAAGGCTATCATCAAAACTATTAAATAACCAACAATCGTGCATGATAATTTGGACAAGGCTTCAGTACTTACATATCTTTATACTACATTCTGTGGCCAAGAAGGTAGGAATATAGATGATACAATTTAGTGAAGCAGTGTGGGTGGAAAGAAGAAATATTGCTCAGCCTGGAACAGAAATGAGTGTCAGATAATACAGTAACAGGATTATGGGAGTGTGTACAGGGCTGGATTGTCACGCTTTTGCATATATAAATTACAGGGAAAACTTGGGGTAGTATATGTGTTCCATAATCCTGTTCCCATGTTTGTTTGTGTGTGTGTGCGTCCTTAAGGTTGGGTAGTACTGAGTATTATTGTTTTGCATGGGATGGTTATGGACTGGCTGATACTGTAGCTTGTTTCTTTTTCTAATGCAAAATCTGAAAACTTTGTACATAGGGATAAAAAGATTATATTTTTATTATATTTATAGTTTAAGCTATGCAGTATATTGTGTATGTATATTATTGTATTTTATTTTACTTTTTATAGTAAAGGGATGATGTTCAGTATTACCCTGCCATTTTGTAATATTATCTTTTGTTTTAGTGTGTATGGATTGATATTGTGGTACAGTAAATGCCCCTTTTCTTTACCATATTTGTTTGTTTGTTTGTTTTTTATCATGTTTGTTTTGGGGGGTCACTGAAGTGCAGTAAAATCTAATTACCTACATGCCTGCTTATCTTTATTATCCAAGAGAATTATTTTTTTTATCCAAGAGTATTACCTTACCTTGTACCATTTATAGTGAAACTTCTCTGTATTGTATTGATTGTGGGAAGACCAAATATGATACAGTACTGTGGAAATTAGTTTTTGTAAGAGTATGGTGGTAATCTATTTATTGTTAATCCTTTATTGACCAATGTTTAGAGTTATTATGAAGTTCGAATGAGTTTTCTGTGCTTACAAACTCTCCCCTGTGAAGTAGCATTTTGCCTGGGTGTTACGTGATGGGTACCTGTGTGTGGGTAATTAGGTATCAGGATTTCCCTTGATACTGAAACACTGTATTACTAAAAACTTCAGTACACATTCCAGGTACAGAATGTTTTATTTCCCTCAGTATTAAAACACCAGCTACAAAAAACTAATACAGTACTCATAGTATATTACAGCATACTGTACTCAAAATACTGCCTTTATTATTGCCATGTATCCTAACCCCTTTTCATCATCTTTCATCATCATCCGGACCTCCTTTCCTATCCTAGGGCACAGTGAGGAGTAGCAATGGCCCTTTTATTAAATGGGGTGAGAGTAGCCTCAGTAGGAGCAGAAAAGCACAAATGTAGGGAAACTCAGTAGGCTGGTCAGTGAATTAATCCACATATCCATTCACTGACCACTGTTTAGAATATCCTTTAAATGCCAGTGGGACAAAGACTGAACTGTTAATTGTTGTGAGCAAGAGGGTGGCAGGGGGTGGCTGGCTCTGGGTAGTTAGCACAAACATTGACACTTTTTTTTTTTTTTTTTTTGACAACTAGCCTGCTCCCATATCTTGAATATTAATTTATAGTTGCATGAAATTTGGTAAGCTTTAGTTATGGGTCAGGAATGAGTCTCCTTGGTTACTGTTTAAATCAGTAATATGACAGCACTTTGCCATCAACTGAGCTGAAAGGGGTTAGGGATCCTTGTGAAATTTGAGTAACTGCATTCTAGTTTTGCAAATTATTATTCGTGTGAGAATAAACAAACTTCTTTACAGTTACTGAAGGTATAACACTACTTCAGTAGGCAAAAAAAAAAAAAAAAAAAAAAAAAATGCAGTGTCATGTGATGAAAACAGTATAGTTTTACTCAAACTTTAATATTTAATACATTTACTATTGTGATTTTTTATTTCCCAATAACTCTAAAACCACTACAGTAGTTACAGAAAGGTTTGAAGAAGAAATTTAGAGAATTGAACTTTTCATCGAGATATAAAGTTGACATGAACATTTTCGTATCAGAGAACTGGATAAACACTGCCAGTGGAGCAAAAACTGTCTCTATGAAGGTAACCTGAATAGTGACTGTGTATAGAGTGGTGATTGGCTGTCATTTGAATCGGCCAGTAATAAGATGGAAAGAGTGGGCAGGCCTAGTGTAATTCTAGTTTCAAGAGGACAAAAATTTTACCCTTTAACTTTCATGGCTTTTCTCCTCTGAATTAATTTATGTAGTGTTGCACTAAAATGTGTATAACTGGACCCAGCATTAAGCTTACTAGTAAATCATTCTCCAGGTTTTGTGGGCCAGTCTTAAAACAGAGTGTAGATGGATGGAAGCACCTACTGGATACTTTTGGTGCATGCTTAAGCACAAAATGTGAGTTACCCAGCATGCCACATTTCAGGGAGCAATTTACAAGAACCAGAGAAAACAAACATGCTTTATATTCATCGCAGTATGGGTTTCACAAATGAACTGTCTAAGTGGGAGCATACTTATTTTTTAACCTTGCAGTTTGGAGCCATGTGTTGTAAGAAGCCCATGAAATAGTTCTGGGTATTGTAAGAGTTGGTGGTGAGACCCAGTGGTAGACAGAGATAGAACAGCTTAGCCAATAATTTGCATGTCATAAACTGTATACACAACACTTGGGATCAGTTAACTCATTATTTATTTTATATTTTTTTGCCATTGGTGGACAAGGGGTGCCTTCTTGTGGTGGCACTGATATAACCAGGCAACTCCACCGCCTGGCTATACAATTGTCCCTCATCTTCCTCCCCATCCCCCAAAAGGAAGATAATGGACTGCAGGATGAGGGCAACTTCAGCCAGCAGTCCATCAGCTTCACATTTCAGATGATCCTACCACTTTAATAATGCCTGAGAGAGAGAGAGAGAGAATTACTGTGTTTTCTAGACAGGGACAAATGTTAACTTGTAGCCAATGGACTGATGCCCAGCTTTGGTTTTAAAAGCTTTCCCTTGATTTTTTTTTTTTTTTACTTTAATCTTTTGTGTATATGATGTAAATTAGTGCAGTATTAGCTACCTGTATGTTGTAATACCTGGACATATTAGCAGGTGTTGTTAGAATTGTAGTCCTGACGAAGCAAGCAATTGCAGAAAATAGTTTTAAGTTTATATCTTTTAGTGTTAAAGTGGTGTTGGAGAGGGATGCCTTCATGTGGTGGCACTGATATAACTGGGGACTCCACAGGCCCCTAGCCAGGTGGGGGAGGGGTCCAGAGGGTGGAATGACCCCCCACTTGCCCAAAGGTTGACTTTCTCATGGTCTGTTTTTTCAATATCAGTGCAAAAAGAGTCACTCTAAGTTGTTCAGAAGTTTTGTGCTACTTCTTAACAATGCTCATGCATACACCCAGACCCCCATAGCAAGCATGGAGTAGACCTTTGACCAGCCGGCTGCAAGTCCAGATGCAGCAGAAACGACCCCCTCCTTCGAAAAGTCTGGCTATGGGTCTACTCCATTACCCTGTTATACAAATATCCCTCAACTCTCTCCTTATCCCATAAGAGGAGAATGGTGGACTGTAGGAGGACATCTTCAGCCTGCAGTCCACTGGGTTTACATTTCAGATGAACCTGGGGCTACAACAGCCATTATTAGAGTACTATGCTGCTTTTACTCTGACTTGGCCTAGGTTTTTGACCTTTTCAAGGTTATTTCACATGGCTCAGAGACAGAATGAGACAATACTGTGGCTTAAGTGTGTTGTTGAAAGTAGTATTTGTGCTGTGGAAAATACCAGTCTGCTATTGTGTACTTATAATGGTGTGAAATATCCCCATAATGGATGGTATTGGTATGTATGGTGTTAAAATTAGGGATGCTCGTGTTTGAAGTACCTGGTAATTATTCCATTGATAGAGCTGATTGTGGGACTTTATATATATACTTACTTTAGTGTTAAAATTGTTGATAATAGAGTTTCAAGTACTTATTATTGTGGAAAAAGTATTGATTTGGATTTTTGAAGCACTTACTGTAGTGTTTATTTACTTATTTTGAGCGACGTACCTACTGTGTTTTTAAATGGTGTTTTGAAAGGTAATGGTTTTAAGTACTGTGTTATGATTATGGTGTTTACAGTATTCAGTGTAATAATGATAATAATAATAATAATAATAATAATGATAATAATAATAAAGGGAATTTTTGTCATTGAGGAGAGTATGACCTCAGGGATAAGGGGCTGAATAGGAAGGTTGCGAGAGGTCGAGCATCTTGGAGAGATGCCATTAGGTGACCAAGGCTGATGGGTGTTGGAGAGTTTATAAATGAAACAATATGATATCAAATGATATGAATAATGGGATGATAAAATACATGCAAGGCAGAAGAAAAGAAAGTGTTCATGAAAAGTACAGCATGCAGTGATAATGGAATGATTTAAAACATGAGAAGAAGGGAAGGAATTTATATATATATTTTTTTAAATATACAGAATATTAATAGGGGAAAGATACTGTGTGAGGCAGGAGAAAGGTTAAGTGTTTATTCATTATAGATAAATGTGGGGAATAAGAAAAAACAATAATCAGATAAATGTAAGTGTTTTGAAAGCTGAGTGAGTAGCAAAAAATTTTATGTGATAAGGATGAAAGGAAGATTAGAGAACAAATAAAAAAATAACTGATAAGATAGAGCAACGCTGAACAAAAACAATTATGTAATTTGGATTTTTTAAAAAGAGTCTTCAGTGTTTAGAATAAATTAGGGTGCAGAAAAATTAATTACAGTGGGGTTCAGAAATTGCCCTCCCCTTTTAAAAGTAGCTCTTCATTACAATCTCACATGGCAGTATCGTATATGTTCTGGGGATGGGTGTCTTGCATGTGAGTGTGGCAGTGGGAGTAGGAAATACATTAATAATATTGGTTAGATCTTGATAATGCTGACAATTCATGCAACACAGAAGATAATACCCGATATAGTTAAAGGGAAGTGTTACAACTATAAGTAAAATTTGAGAATATACTGAACTATAATTGGTTTGTTTTCATCTGACAACTGGGCCACTCAAAATTTGATTATTAAGTCTTGGTTACTTGGTATATAAGGGAGGGGGGAGTGAGTTGTGGGGAGGGCAGTCAAATGGTGGGTGACAGAGCGACTTGGAGGCGTTTTGTCTGCAGCCACCCTTTGTGGGATTAGAGTGTCAGGCTATAGATAGATAGATAGATAGTTACTTGAAATTCATTGAGTCTTAATTATAAGATAGCAGTGAGTCTTCCTGGTTGCTAGTCAAATCAACCCTCCTATCTAAAAATACTTGGCCATCAACTGAGCTGATAATGGATTGGGTATCTTTGTCACATGAAAGATAAATGACTATAATGCTGTATATTTTCCAGACTCAAAATACGTCCATATAGAAATTAATATGCCTTGTGGATATGTTAATGTCAAGCATAGATGTACAGAATGTTTAGATAATGTATATTTTTGACCCAAAGTAACACAGGTGAAGTTTTATATGATTTTTTTTTTTTTTTTTTTTAAGGTACCAGATAAAGTATTATGTGTAATTGGTGATTTACTTTATCCCTAGATGATATGAGGGTGGTAGTGGTGATGGTGAGGAGGAGGAGGATGGTGATAATGCTCTTGCTGCTGCTGATGGTGATAATTATTGTAATGATGATGCTAACAGTGATAATGATGATGATGATGATGATGATGAGGATGGTGATCATGTTGCTGTTGATGATGACAACTACTATAATGATGATGATGATGGTGGTGAGGAGACAGAGGAGAAGGATGGTGATAATGATTATGATGATGAAGAGAAGGAGGTGCAGGAAGAGGAGGAGGATAGTGATTGCTGCTGCCAATGACGATGATAATAATGATGCTGATAATGATTTTAATGATGGTAATGGTGATGATAAGGACGACATTCATGATAAGGATGGTGATAAAGCACTAGTTATTTTTTTCACCACAAAGGGTCTCAAGTCCCTTTCGGTATCGTATCAGCTCGTTCTTGCCAATGCTGCTCAATTTCATTCAGCTGAGCCCACGGTGAAGAAGGTATAGCTATGGTGTGTTCACTTTAACTTGGCTTAAAATTGTCATGTCTCCATCTTAAATGCTAAGTTGTAACATTAGATTAACACTACAAAATGGTGGTAGTGACAAAGAACTGCCATGGAAAGTATGTAGAGTCAAATGAAAAAGGTAGCAATAGGTAGCAAAAGGATGAAAATTTAGCCCAAGATAAGAGACTGAATTATGGTATCTGTTAAACCCTTCACTAGAACAGCTTTCTCCCAGATTAAGCTAATATTGGGGTTTTATGAGGTGAGGTGCAGGAGGGACAAAGGGAAAACTACTGTACTATTTGAATATTCTACGGAAGTTTGGTGTGAAGGTAAAATATGACAGTATCCTGATAGTCAAAGTGAATCATCCATACTCTTTTTTTTTTTACTTTAAGTTGGCCTAAAATTCCTGTCTTTCCATCTTGAATACAGAGCTGTAGCAAAATTAACACTAGAATATGGAAGAGTTTTATCTGGGGGTCCTAGTTTGTGCTGGAGGTGGGACTGGAGCTAGATCTGTGGCTAGAGTAGGGAGGGATCTTTGTAGGCAGCATGTGTTTGGATTGTAAAGCTGTATGGTAGTGAGACCTGGGCAGTAAAGGAAAAGGATTTTCACTGGCTCAAACGTAGAGAAGTGACAATGATCAGATGGATGTGCAGGGTTTATGATGGAAGGGTTGAGAGGAAGGGTGGGACTGGAGTGTATTGGTGTTGTGATGAGGAGGGTCAGATTGAGATGGTTTAGGTATATGGAGAGGATGGGGGATGACAATTGGGTTTGGAAAGTGAGAAGTGTGAACATTGGAGGTAGGGTTGCAAAAGACAGACTGAAAAAGATCTGGGATGAGGTCATAGAGCGAGACTTCATGGATAAGGGAGTAAATAGGGAGGCTGCCAGAGACTATGCAACGTGGAGAGCTGCCATTAGGTGAACAAGGCTGATACATGCAAGCATGGCGGAGCCTTTATAAACGACATAAATGATATATTGTAATATGAATATGGTGCCAGTCGTGAAGCACTACAGAGTATTGTCTTATTCATCCACTGAGCTACATGAATAAACCATAAAAAGACAAAAATCAGGTACAGTATAAGTTAAGGTGAAAGAACTTAATCACCTCCCACATAACTTGTTACTTCTACTGCAACGGACAGATCCAGTGTGTGCCCTTATGTCTCACGCACTGTCACTGTACAATTGTGAATTGCAGCTGCGGTTTTGAGTGTCATGCTCTCGCTTCAATTGATTTTTGCTGCACCAACGGGGACGTGTCTGGGGTGTGTCTAAGGTATGTGGTGTGCATCTAGGTTGTGCCTGAGGTCCGTATTGTGTGCATGTGGAGTGTGTCCAATGACAAATGGGACCTGTGATGTATTTGGATGCTGGATACAGTAGGGGTGGGTGCGGATATCAAACGTGTCCATTGTCTTGTTTTCATCTGGTAACACGGTTAGCTCACGTGAGAATCTCTCTCATGCTATCAGCTTCAGCATAATAGCCTTCTCACTCAAGCAATCACTTAAGCAGGGTGACCTTGAGGGTCTAAATTATGAAATGAACCGATATACTATAATAATATTCATGTAAATTATTTAAAGTTTTTAATCGGGGAGATATCACCATGGCAACAGGGTTTCCTTTATGCAACCTTTATATTTTCTGTGTTTACTGTAAGTTTGGTAACATCGTATCCCTTATAAAAATATATACATAAGACTATGTTTCTGACGACGATAGTTATTATAAAAACAAACTATGTACTGAAATTGAATAGCAATATCGACAACAGACACCGGAGATAAGGAACGGTGGCCTGTCGTGCGGTGGACATAAGGATGGTAGACGTAAGATATGTTGTTACTTTTTACCTGATAGTGGGGGAAAACATTAATTTCAGTGCATGAAGAGGCTACACTGAGCTTTAAAGTACTGATATATGTACTATTAACCTCGTGACAATGTTGTAAGAAACGTAAAAATAAGAGTAACCAAGGACGCCATAGCCCTTCCGTAGGTGACTGGTGTGAGCGGCTCGTGTGATTTTTGTCATGATGACGAAGTTTGCTGTATGACATGTAATATTAGCTATTTAGCAGAATAATATAGCCTTTGTAAATGCTCCAGAAAGGCTCCGTAGTCAGATTATGTGTGATAATGATTACTATGATATGTATAGGGTGGAGGTAGGTATACCTGTAGGTTTTTAGTCCTGGTAATTTTAAATGAATTATTAGTTTAACGGTTTTTATTTTGGTGAAACTGCAGGACATCTCCAGTGCATGAAATTTGCAACAGATTTTTTTTTTTTTTTTTTTTTACTCAGTTAACGAAAATATAATGATTTTGATAGCACTAAAAAGTTGCAGAAATGCTTAATTTTGAAAGTATTGACTGAACACCAGAAGCAGAAATATGAATTTATAGAAAAAATAGAGCACAGTCACCATGACCACAGTGACCGTGCAGGTTCCAGTGTTGCCAACCATGGGGAATTATCCCCAGATTTAGGGAATTCGGGGTACAAATGGGGGAATGGGGAAATCGGCTTTCAATTTGGAGATTTTTTGCCAATGGCAGGATACGTAACCCATAAACTGAGCTGTAGAAATTGAAATAGGTTATATATATAGATATCCTAATTTCAGGGTGCCTTTATATTTTCTGTCTATCTATCTATCTATTGCCAGACGCCATAATCCGGTAAGGGGTGGCCATTTGTCTTTGAGTTATTTGTTTTACGGGGAGGGGCACTAACCCTCCACCAACCCACTTGTTGACACGTAGGGAGCACGTATGGTTTGGTTATATGGTTACCACCCAGCGTTGTAAATGGTTTCTTGGCTTACATGAAACCATTTGGCTTGTCACTCAATGTAAAGCCACCTGTAAAGGAAAGAAAAGCAATAAGAAGTGACAGGAAAGATGGGAGAAATAGGAAGAGATTTTCTAAAATATGAAATAATAGTGCATCTGTTTTTCATCAATAAAGTCAATATTTCGTGTGCATTCGAATGAACGAAAATGGGTGACAACAGCAGCAGCAGTAGCAGAGATCAGCTGAGTAATAATAATGATAATGATGCCTTCCACAAACCGTACCCATTAGTATTTTTCCTGTCCAGAAGTAACTGTACAGAAAAAGAAATTAGACATACCTTAAGTTAACTGAAGAGTAATTTGAGTGATGTTAGCCTGTGTAATGTTTTTCTTTCTAATTCAAGGATACTGTCATGAAGCATAATCTATATCTGTTTCGTATATTGCACATTCCAAGGCTAACCCAGGAGCAATATAGTGATATTGTTTCTACCATTCATAAGTGAAGTGTAACACCACCCAAGAGTATATTGTTGATACTGTATGCTTAATGTTTGTCATAACTCAAAAAGTAAATTACTTCTATATCCATTGTATTTGTTTCTCTCAAAATAATAGGATACTCAACTAGAAAAACCTGTATTTTAATCAATCAGTTGTGATTAACCATTTCTTCTTAATATGTTTACAATATTCTGTCTATTAGACTGAACCTGTACAATAATAAGTAGAGGTTATAATATATTACTACTGAATGGGGAATTCTGGAGAATTTTAGCTCGGAACTGTGGGGAATTTTGGTTGTCACTGGCTGGCAACACTGCAGTCAACTGTGAGAGATAGTACAAGCAATCTAGAGCTGGAGTCACAGGCTCAGTAGTGAGATAGTACAAGCAATCTAGAGCTGGAGTCACAGGCTCAGTAGTGAGATAGTTTAAGCAATTTAGAGCTGGAGTCACAGGCTCAGTAGCCTCTTCCAGGATTCTTCTGTGAGTTTCTGTGAGTATCACACAAACTGGCAAGTGGCCACCCACCATGTCAGACTTTTAGGTTGATTCAGCCCCAAAATTAAGACATCACAAGAAAAAATAAATAAAGTTGTTCGTCCCTATGAACCTAACTAACCTTGTATGATCTAGCATAACGTAAGACCTGAAACCTACCCTCACCTTATTCATCGTAACGTAATTTCACCCGACCTAACTAACTGCAGCACTTTGGGGATGAGTGAGTTTCAGGTCCAGATTGACTCATTGCCCTTTGTAGACGCCACCACTGACATGACTCACCATCGAAGAGTTATACAGCACTAGGGCTGGTGTCTTTCTCTGTCAATGCTGTGGAAAGCCGAGGCTTCCCGAATGGGGAAGCTTCATGCTCTTTAGTAACATGTTATTTCCTTAGAATCTGGCTGTCACAGTTGAAGTGTACAGTATTAAAAAAAAATGCAAAACTCTTATAACAGGACATTACTTGTGGGGAAAATAGGATTAGGTAAACTGACCCTGATCGTATTACCGTTTGTGGGTCAAAATTGTCTGTTCTGGTATCGTTTGTTTCTAATATAGTGGCTGCTGGCATCACAGGACCCGCCTGTGTGCTAGAATCTGCAGAAGTTATGAGAGTGCAAGGTGCATATTCTCATAATTTTAGGAAGCCACCAAACATCTATTCCTAAGCGATTTACTTTGCTTATTGCACCCTGCTATCCTCCTCCGTGCTATATAAGTCATCCTAATATCACTGTACAGTAATCCCTCTAATATCCGAACGCCCAATATCCGAACATCCCCACTAACCGGACATAATCCTCCTGGGATCCAATATTCCCAAAATGGGCCAAAAACCGCAAAAAATTTAAAAAAAATCGGACTTTTTTCGCTCCCATAATTTGAAATTCCCGCCTGGCGCCAAACAGCTGTTACACCATGGTCCCTTCACCCCTTCCTTCCTCCCCCTCCCCCCTCCCCTGTCAGGTTGCCATTTGGTATTTTTCATTACCAAGTGTGGGCCAATTTGGTAATGAAAAATTCGTTTGGTAATGCATTAGAATAATGCATTACCAAATGGATTTTTCACATGTATGAGGATACACAGGATGGAGATGGTGGATTGTTTGCTCTCTCTGATTAATCTGCTACCCTACATAGTGTGAAAATAATCAACATGGTGTTAGTTATAAGGAGAGTGATTACATGTATTTCCACTTGTATATATAATTAGTGAAGAATATATGCTAGCTTTACGAATTTGGTAATGAAAAGTTATATTTGACAATGAAAGTTGAGGAGATTGGTAATGTGGCTGTTGCGATCTGGCAACTCTGTTACCCCACCAACATCAACAGTCACAGCTTAACTCCGATGGAGAGCAGATACTCATAACAGTGCAAGCCACAGGTGCTTGTTTTTTGTGAATAAACAGTGAATAAACTGCAATACCTTGCCACTAGAACACACGGGAATTTACAGTGTTGTGCAGTGTTAAGAAATTAGAATTTAGAGTGCAGAGGATTAACTGTGGACTGCAAACTGGCGGTTCAAACCAGTCCAAGAGCAAGGGACTTGTAAGTACCCAGAATGTTTAATATTGTATAAACTCACCTCTAAAACCTCATTTTATGGTTCTTTTGCATTTATTTCAGTCTTTTATGTCCCTTATTGGTGTGATTTGGGTCTTAAATAGGTGCAATGCATGTCCAGAGGGAGTTGTATAGGTGTTTTTCAGAGTTAGGGTCCATAAGTACAAGTCCATAAGCTGGGGCCCAATATCCGGACAGGACCACTATCCGGACCTGCCTATGGCTCTATTGATCCGGATATTGGAGGGGTTACTGTACTTCTTAAATAATGTACAGACTTATATTAACTGGCCATATCCAAAAATAAACCACTAAGGAGGAGGTGTTAGGAAGCCTCTTTAAGTGACGAGGAAAACGGCCTTCAGTGTGATCTGAGCAGGGCCAGGGAGATAAGGCAAATGTATCTGTCTGTGTACAGCCAGACACCTTCTTCCTGTAAGGGGTGGCCACAAATAAATCGTCACCATTCACACTGTCCCCTGCCATTTGCTGCCCCTCTCCAACTCCATGTACCTCATGTGCCTCTCTACTCCAAGTGATGATGTAGATTAGTTAACTTCATTTTTATTTAATTTAAAGAACGATAATGTGCTGTTATTGTTTGGTGTCACAGTGAATGTAGTTATTGTAGACACTGTGTACATAATTTCTGAGTTATGTTAATTGCTGTGTATCATTATTGTTTATACAGACTCCATCGTGCTTGTATGCTTCAGCCTTGGTCACCTAATGGCGGCTCTTCATGCTGCTCAATCTCTTGCAGCCTCCCCATTCAGTCCCTAATCCCTGAGATCACACTCTATGCCACATATATAGAAGTAACGAAATAATTGTAGCATAGCAACAGTAGGGAAAATTTAACATAATGATAAATTTTTGTGTATGATTATCATTTTATTTTCATATATACAGTTTTTTGGGTTTATTTTAGAAACTGTATATATCGTTTCTGATATAGAAATAGGGAAATAATTGTTACATAGCAACAGTAGGGAAATTTTGACAATGATAAATTTCCTTATGGGGTGGTAGGTGGGGCGCTCACCATCCAGTCACTCGATGTAGTGCCGTTTTGGGTGTTTGCCCTTTCCTCTCTTCCTTCCTTCCTCTTCTGTCTTTCTTTCCTTCATTCTTTCCCCATCTTTCTGCCTACAGGTGACTTTACACTCCCTCTTCTGTCTTTCTTTCCTTCACTCCTTCCATTTCCATCAGTCTATGGGTGACTCTACACTGTGTGACAGGCCAAATGGTTTCCTGTGCGCCAGGAAACCATTTACAATGCTGGGTGGTAATCATATAACCAAATTATGGCGCCTGGTGGTTTAGTGGGTAATTATGGTACTCCAGTTGGATTGACTTGTAGGTTTATATCCAAGGGGTTGGGGTTTTTTGCTCATGTAATGCCACTCAGGGATGAGTGAGGCTGGTCACTCATCTTAAATGTCAGGACCAACTTGCTTAGCCCCGGGCTTCTTCACTTCTAATGGGGCAGCGTAGGATTGGATGATGGGTGGATAAATTTCCGCATGATTATTTATTTAACCGCTAAGTTTTGCTCATGCAGCTCATTTTAGAAACTGTGTCATTTGTGTTTCTTGCCAGTTGTTAAAAATGCAGAAATAGGGAAATAACTTTAGCATAGCAGCAGTATGGAAGACTGATGAATTTGTGTATGATTCTTTTCCTTTTATTTTTACATGTGCAGCTGATTTTGGAAACTATATGTCATTTCTGAGTTATGTCAAGTGTTGAAATTGCAGAAATAGGGAAATTACTTTAGCATAGCAACTGTAGGAAAATTCTGACGGGTAAATTTGTGTGATTATTTGCATATCCTTTTATTTTCACTCATGAAGCCTTATTTACGTATAAACACTAAATCATTTCTCAATAATGCCAATTGCTAAAAATGCAAAAATAGGGAAATTACTTTAGCATAGCAACAGTAGCAAAATTCTGACTGATAAATTTGTCCATGATTGCTTGAATTATGTCTCTTTTCATTTCCATTCATGCAGTTTATTTTGTTCATATTAGAAACTGTGTATATCATTTCTGAGTCATAACAATTGCTAAATATATAGAAATAGGGAAATAATTGTTACATACCAACAGCATATGTGTTCCTCATGTGGCAACAAGTGGGTTGGCGGAGGGTTTGTGCCCCTCCCTGTAAAACAACTGACTCAGAGACAAGTGGCCACCCCTTTCGGGATCATAGTGTACGGCGATAGATAGATAGATAGACATCTTGCCATCCTCTTCTGTTTTACTTGTCATTCTGATATCACTACACTGTTCTTAAATAACGCACAAAACAGTAACTGGCCATTAAAAAAAAAAAAAGTATGGAAGAGGTATTAGGGAGCTTCTTTAATGACTGCTGAGAATACGTACCCCCTTCCCTCCCTTTTTTCTCACCTGACATATCCCGGACCATTTTCATTCTAGTAGATGGCCAGGTATGTCCGATTAGAGGATGAATTTGACTAGTAACCAAGGAGACTCATTGCTGCATCATAACTAAAGCTCTTTGAATATCCTGCAAGCACAACTTAGTTCTGTATGCAAGTTGTCGGAGTGGACCAAGGCTGTCAGATGAAACAAACTTGCCATAACTGGTATGACAATTGGTTCAGTGTGGTGGCAACTTTTTGTTTTTATTTTATTCTTTCCGCCATAAGATTGTTTTATTAAGCTTAGGGGAGGCCTCTTGCAGTGAATTGATTAACGTAGGCTGTATCTACCTGTTAGTTCAGAATATATTATTTATATTGCCATATTATTAAAGTTTTCTCCAAACAAATGAATTTAATCTCCTTAGGATAAACTTTTTGAATTGTTGGGGGTAGCTTTAAATTTTCTTTAACTTCTCATACACCAAATGGATGTAAAGGATGTCACTGTACCAGAGGAATTACCTTTTGTTAATTTCATTACTTTTCAGAAGACCAAACCAACTGTCGGTTAGCCATGGCTACTCGTTGGGGCATCATCAGCGCTGGTAAGATGTCGTCGGACTTTGTGGCGGCCCTCAGGGTTCTGCCCACGTCAGAGCATCGTGTGGTTGCCGTGGCCGCCCGCTCCATCGATGACGCCAGGAAGTTTGCACAGACGTTTGGTATTGAGAAGGCATACGGCGACTACATGGACATTGCCAAGGATCCTGATGTTGGTGAGTCTGTTGTTGTGGTGGAAAGTGTGCTGGTGTTAGGATGATGATGATGATGGATAGTGGGGCACCAACTTTCGCTACAGCAGGATTCGCGGAATCCACTTTCGCGGCATGCACCAAATATTCCCTAACTTCCACTTTCGCTTGAAAAAAATCGATTTTCGCGCACAAATTTTGGGTTTGGGACAATATTTTGAACTTTGAATTTCCTGCACCGCCCGCCCGCAACCCACCGCCATCTTCAATGATGTCATGTCAACACTCTGTCCACCCATTCCTGCCATTGTGTACGAGCGTGCAAGCTCCATTGTGTTGGATTCTCACGGTTCAATGGCCTCTACTATACCTGGTAGTGTGGGGAAAGGGCCTGGTGGTGTGGGGGGAGGGCCGGGAGGCAGTGGTGGTGATAAAAAGTGGCCGGGACATTCAAAGTCGGGAGGAAAGGCCAAGGCTAAAAGAGAGTATCGTGTTGGAGTGAAGAAACGGCAGTATAATAATGAAATGAAAAGGAA
The DNA here is from genome assembly GCF_032717465.1 of Coenobita brevimanus. NCBI lineage: Eukaryota > Metazoa > Arthropoda > Malacostraca > Decapoda > Coenobitidae > Coenobita > Coenobita brevimanus. The sequence continues at coordinate 33,849,034 of NC_136968.1, read as the reverse complement.
GATAGTTGAGTTTTTATTGTTTGTATCTCACAATGCAATGTACAATAGTGATTTGATGTACTGTATTGCAAGTGAAAATAAAAATCTGATGTTACTTTAGGATAACCGGGAACCAATTAGCCATTTTGCCATAAAGACAATGCCCCAATTTTCGCTAATTCTACTTTCGCGCATTATTTTTGGACCCAATTAGGCGCAAAAATTGGTGCCCCACTGTATACAGTATACGGTATAGGGAGAGAGAGAGAGAGAGAGATACCTGACTTTTTTATTTTTATTTTATTTTATTTTTTTTTAAGCATGAGATTTTTAGTGTGTGTAATGTCAGTCAGTACAGTACACCATACTACCTATGTATGTGGTTGTCAAACAGTGAACTTCGTCATTCTTGCTTTATTTCATGCAATATGTTTTTAATCATGATATATATGAGGGACAGTCCATGGCTTCTTGTGAGTTACATTCAGTCTCAGAGATTAAAGCAGGTATATTTTTACCACTATGCATTAAATCTGTAAACTGGTCTGGCGTTGAGTTGCCTGATAATCAAAATGTCATGGACAGTAAACCCTCGTTATACAGAATTGTCTTTTAACGACCACCTTGAGCTGGCTGAATGTTATGTTCTTTTAACGAATTTTCGTTCGGTAAAAGAATGGATTCTCTGTCATCTTAAATGTCAAGACCAACTTGCCTAGCCCCAGGCTCCAAGGCTCCTCATAGGGCAACATTGGATTGGATGATGGATGAGTGGATGAAAAGAATGGATTCGTGGGATAAACACTGACCAGTGTGATGTCCTTACACATGCGCGTTCGCGTTCCTCCACATCCCGCAGAATGCCGCATCAGTCTCTGGGTGACCAGCATCATGAGAGGAGCCATAAATACAATATTTATTGAGAAAAGGAGCCATTTAAACCTAGCCTTATGCAATTGTGTATGACTGTATTGTCGAATGACATCTTGTTCGGTAAAAACCCCGATGCCTGGGATTACCAAACAGCATGGTGTTCGGCTTTAACGAGCTATCGGCATTAACATCAAGGGTCTGGTACCAATTAGTTTGTTTTATCAGGGGTGTACAGGACTTTTAAGACTAATTGCTGTTTCATTCCATGGCTAATGAGTAATGACTGGCTAGGCTAATGACTGGCTAGCCAAGATTTTATGTACAGTAATTTTAAGTAATGATGTGCAGTGGATGCAAGAGCTTATAGAGGTTGGAGGAGTGGACTTTCTGACCACTACTTGGTGGTAGCCAGAATCAAGACCCAAGTAAGATGGAATAATAGAAGAAGGGAAGGATGGGAGGAAGGAGTAGTTGGAAGAAGAGTGGAAAGGTTACAAGAGGATGAGAAAAAGGCAGAATATAAGAGAGAAGTGGAGGAACGATTGGGTAAATATGAACTGGAGCAGATGGGGGACATGGAAGGTGTGTGCATGATATTTACAGAAGAAATATGTACAGCATGTGATGTGTTGTGTGGGGTGAAGAGAAGACGGAGGGGGGTGCAAGGAACAGCATGGTGAAATGAAGAGGTGAGACAGGCTGTGGCACAAAAGAAGAAAACATACAATGAATGGATGAGAAATAGGGGCGTGGAAGAAGTTGAGAGGCGGAAGTGAGAGTTATATGTAGAAAGGAAGAGAGAGGTGAAAAGATTAGTAAGAGAGAGTAAGAAGAGAGTGGATGAGGAATTTGGAAGGAATTTGAGTGTAAAGTGGAGGGACTATAAGAAAATGTTCTAGAAAGAAGTGAAGAGAGTAAGACAGGGTGGTAGTGAAGTTAGCAGGGGAGTGAAAAATAAAAATGGTAGAGTACTAGTGGAGAAGGGAGAAAAAGTGAGCAGATGGAGAGAACACTTTATGGAATTGTTGAACATAGAGAATGGAAGTACTGCAAGTATAAGTGGCTGGGGAATGGCTGGGAGAAGGAGGGAGGTGAGAAGACAGGAAGAAATCAGTAGGATAGAAGTTGTGGAAGCAATGAAGAAAGTCAAATTGGGGAAAGCCCCAGGATGTGATGGAGTGTGTGGTGAAATGCTGAAGCATGGGGGAGAGGTAGTAGTAGAATGGATGTGGAAGATGTGCAGATTGGCCTGGGAGGAAGGTAGAGTCACAGAGGATTGGAAGTCAGGTATAATTATTCCCTTGTACAAAGGAAAAGGGGAAAAGAAGTGTGTGGTAATCATAGGGGCATCTGTCTTCTTGGTGTAATAGGAAAAGTGTTTGGTAGGGTACTTATTGACAGAGTTAGGGATATAACAGAGGAATTAGTTGGAGAAGAACAGGGAGGCTTTAGGAAGGGAAGAGGTTTTGTAGATCAGATATTCATTCTTAGATCTTTAGTGGAAAAGTTTCTAGAGAAGGGAAAGAAGTTGTATGTGGCCTTCATGGATTTGGAGAAAGCATATGACAGGGTGGATAGACAAAGATTGTGGAAAGTATTAAGAATATATGGAGTAGATGGGAAGTTGTTGAATGCTGTGAAGAGTATGTATGATGGTGCTAAGGCTGCAGTGCGTGTGGATGATGAACTGAGTGAATTTTTCTCTTTGAAGGTTGGGTTGAAACAGGGATGTGTCATATCTCCACGGTTGTTCAATCTGTACATGGATGGGGTAATAAAAGAGATACAAGGTAGGGCAGTGGATGTTGGAGTGGCCCTGGTGAGAGAGGGTAGTGTTTGGAAACTCCCTGTACTGTTGTTTGCAGATGATACATTGTTGTTAAGTGAAGATGAAGGGGAGCTGCAAGGCTTGGTGGATGAGTTTGGGAGAGTGTGTAAGAAACGGAATCTGAAGGTGAATGCAGGGAAGAGTAAAGTGGTGGTCTTTGAGAGGGATGAAGTCAGTGAATGTACAGTGAGATTGGATGGTGAGGAAATGGAAAATGTGAGTACGTTTAAGTACTTGGGTAGTGTGATGAGTAAGGATGGAAGTTTGGAGGATGAAGTGCTTGAAAGGGTACAACAAGGAAGAATGGTTGCTGGGCCCTTGAAAGCAGTGATAAGGAACAGGAAAGTGAGCATGGAAGTGAAAAAGCTACTACATGACAGTATTGTGATACCAGCTCTAACGTATGGAAGTGAAGCTTGGACGTTGTTGGAAGGACAGAGGTCAAGAGTGAGAGCAGTGGAAATGAGTTATTTAAGATGAGCCTTTGGAGTCACATGGAGAGACAGGCTGACAAATGAGGATGTGAAGGAACGTTGTGGTGTGGATGTGGATGTGATAGGAAGCGTTATGAGGAACACACTGAGGTGGTTTGGCAATGTGGAGAGGATGGAGGGTGAGAAACTGATGAGGAGAGTGTATGTGAGTGAGGTGGAGGGGGGGAGAAAGAGGGGGAGGCTGAGGTTGAGGTGGAGGGATGGAGTGGAGAGGTATATGAGAGAGGGGAGTGTGAGTTGAGAGCAGGGCAGTGAAATGGCGAGAGACAGGGCGACATGGAGGTGATTTGTTTGTGGCCATCCTGTATGGGATTAAGGCATGTGGCAATAGATAAATAGATAGAATTTTAAGTATAATGATGTGGTTTATTATTTGGGTAGTGATCAGAAGTGTACACTCGAGGAAAGTTCTGCCTTAGACACCTGCCTGCCAGTTCGGACCTTTTTGCGTGAGACAACCACTGGTGAAGCAGTAGCCAGGCACTCCAATGTCTGGTACCACTGTGTGGGAGGGGAAAAGTTAAGGGAGGAAGAAGGCTAGGGAAGCTTATAGCTCCTACCCCTCCCTCTTCCATCCCCATCCTTCTCACACAGTTACCAGATAGACGAATGTAGGCTACTGCTTCGCTACCACTTGTCTCACATGTACTGTTCCGAAATAGTGAGCGAGTGTATAACACCGAACTTTCCTCAAGTGTATATATGACATGCATTTCATACATCATGAATTACCAGGATTGTGCATAGTTTTTAAAAGTTAAAATGTTCAGTGTTTACTGTTTGCCTGATGATTGTATGGTACATATTTTAGGGAAGCACAAAAGTTACAGCGTGTGTTGTATGTTGTTTCCTGTCATTTGGCAAATGGCAGATGTTACTTACATTCAAGTATTAATGTGTCTTAATAACATTTTGAAATATAAAACCATAATACAGTTATCACTGTATCTTTAAAACAAAAATGGAAAAAGCTTTAGAAATTCTGATACGGTATTTTGATGTAGTTTAAAGTATTGATATGCCGATATTTATTTGTTCATGTTAGCTAAAAAAAAAAAAAAAAATGGGGGGGGGGGAGGATAGAGTGGAGAGGTATATGAGAGAGGGAGGTGTGAGCTGGGAGCAGGACAGTGAAATGGGTGGGGACAGGGCGACATGGAGGCGATTCGTTTGTGGCCACCCCTTAGCGGATTAAGGCGTCTGGCAATAGATAGATAGACAGACTAAACAAAATTAGATTTGCAAGTAATGATCAGATTTAACACTAAATTTGTTTACGTCAAAGAAATGCAGCGATGTTTAACTTGTGTATATATATATATATATATATATATATATATATTATTATACAGTAAACATGTTCCTGAAAATTAATAGAAATAAATGAAAATAAATTATATTTCAGGTCACAGCTGTTGTATCATAGACTGTAAACCCAAAGCCTAAACCGTGGCATTAATGGCACACCACCAGTGTCTGCTGTGTGTGTATCTCTGCCAGACTCATAGGTTCCTACCTGTCCACCACAGCTGCTTGGCAGAAGGCTGCCGTCTAGGTATTGTTTTTATGACAAGATTCTAACCACAGTGATATAGTTTTGATATTTCGTATGTTGTAGTTCAGGCATTTTACCATTGAAGACAACAAGCAGGATGTGGGATATGAACGTATTGTTGGAAAACGAATCCGATTATTGGATTGTTTTTCCCTTCCGTCACTCTCATCTTAAATGTCAGGACCAATTTGCCTAGCCCTGGGCTCCTACACTTCTCATGGGACAGTGTAGGATTGGATGATGGATGGATGGTTTTTCCCTTCTGATACAGATACCAATATTAACCGGCTTTTGCTTGCTGATTTCCAGCACTAAAGGTGATGGTAATGATGATGTTGATGATACCAGGGGATGATAATGATGATACTTGAAGATACTGGTACTAGTTGATGATAATGACAAGGAAGTTAATGATAATAATGTTACTTTGATCTTTCATTTTTCTGCAGACATTGTTTACATCGGAACCATCCCAACACAGCATCTCAAGCTTGGGACGGCCATGATGAAAGCAGGGAAACCCGTCTTGTGCGAGATGCCACTGTGTATGAACGTTAAGGAGACCAAAGAAATGATCCGAGTGGCAAAGGAACAGAAAGTCTTTATGATGGAGGTGAGTGGAGAGGAAGAAAAGTGTGTGGTGTGTTGTGTTTATGTTTGAGAGGAAGAGAAATGTGTGGTGATGTGTTTGTGTTTGAGAGGAAGAGAAATGTGTGGTGATGTGTTTGTGTTTGAGAGGAAGAGAAATGTGTGGTGATGTGTTTGTGTTTGAGAGGAAGAGAAATGTGTGGTGATGTGTTTGTGTTTGAGAGGAAGAGAAATGTGTGGTGTGGTGTGTTGTGTTTGAGAGGAAGAGAAATGTGTGGTGTGATGTGTTGTGTTTGAGAGGAAGAGAAATGTGTGTTGTGATGTGTTGTGTTTGAGAGGAAGAGAAATGTGTGGTGATGTGTTTGTGTTTGAGAGGAAGCGAAATGTGCAGTGCCACACGCTTATTAAACCACCATATCGGGTCACAGGCAGTTTCGGCTCGGTTCGTCCCTGTCTACAAGGAGTTGGAACGGAGGATTGAGAGCGGGGAGATTGGTGAGGTCGTGCATGTTATAGCAGACTTCGGAGTGGACGCACAAAAAGTCACCACCAGACTGCTGTGAGTTGAGAAGGTGGGGGGAGTGAATGAGAGAGAAAGAGAGAGAGGGAGAGTCAGTGATAAAATATTGAGCTGGAAATAAAATAAGCAAAATTGTGGAGATTTATACTGCCTGAAAGAGAGAGAGAGAGAGAGAGAGAGTGTGTTTTTACTTATATAAGCCAATAAGTTAATAAGAGTACAGTATTCCCCACCTAAATATTTATGTTAGACTGTTACTGTACTGGCATACTTTATTGATACTAAATTTTGCTTGTTGGTGTAAGGGCCTTTGTTAGTATGTACCGTATTTCCCACTTGTTAATTCAGCACATCACTTAAATATCCCCATGTATGTTTCTGACAGGGTTGGTGATTTTTTTATTCTTAAAAAAAAAAAAAAAAAAAAAAAAAATAATAATAATAATAATAATAATAATTTATTTGATTTTTTTTTTATTTGATTTTTCTGTTTATTATATAGGTAATATTTCAAAAGCAGTGTACTGAATACTGTACACTTCATGTCCTGTCTATCCACTGAGGGTTCAGGGTGAAAGCCAGTGCCCAGAATCCAGATACACACCTGTTCAAGTGCTGTCTGTACACTACTGGTTAAGGCTGAGTTGCCAGTGGTAATCAAGACAGCATATTCCAAAGCTGATTATATTACCACACAGAAAAATCTTAAGTTGATATTATTATGACATGGCCTTAAGTGACCCAGCACAGCCTACTTAGTCTTATGGCTTTGGTTTTTGATTTATGGCCCATTATTTTACATGTACAAATAATTTCAATACTTAGTGTCAGAAATGTAAAAATATTTTTTCTCATACAATGTAGCAATTTCTAATGGCACCATTCTCCAAAATCTGCTAACTTAATGCTTAAGTCATCATCATCATCATCATCATCTGGACCTCCTTGCTCACCCTGTATCTGAATAAATGAATGCCAGCACAAAGTTATACACAACTTTTATAAACCTTCAGAGTTTATTTTTGTTAACTTTCTGATTAAAAAATAAAAAAAATAAAAGAAAATGATTTTTTTAAAATAAAAAAAATCAGTGATTTAATCACATGATTAAATCAGTTTGATTTAATCAATGCCAACCCAGGTTTCTGATGCAAAGTGTGTGGGACTTAAATATTGCATAAGAGAGAGTGTGTGAATATGTGTTCTGTTTCACATACTGGCTCATTTTACTCTTAGTTTGTACATATATCTATCCTTCCATCCTTCCTTCCCTCTCCTTTCTGTCTCCTCCTCCTCCTCCTTCTCCTCCTCCTCCTCCTCCTCCTCCTCCTCCTCCTTCCTTCCTTCCTTCCTTCCTTTCTTCTTTCCTTTATGTTTTTCCATCTTACCCTCCTTCCTTCCTCCCTCCTTCTGTCTTTTTCTTTCCTTCATTCATTCTTGTCTTTTTCCTTCTTTCCTTCATTCCTTCCTTATGCCTTTTTCTTTTCCTTCATTTTTTCTGTCTTTTTCTTTCCTTCCTTTTTTATGTCTTTTTCATTCCTTCCTATCCTTCCTTCCCTCCTTCCATATACATACAGCTAGACTAGTACAATTTGCTCGCCTTCCATCCATCCATCCATCCATCCATCCATCCATCCATCCATCCACTCTTCTAACCTTCCATCCATCCATCCACTCTTCTAACCTTCCATCCATCCATCCATCTACCCACACTTCTAACCTGCCATCCATCCATCCTCAGGAGCAAGAAGACAGGTGGTGGCACAACACTGGAACTCGGCATCTGCGTCATCCAGTTTGCGTCGCTCATCATGGGCGGGGAAAAGCCGCTTAAGGTCATCGCTGGCGGACATCTGACCTCTGGGGTCGGTATACCAGGTTTTGTTGTTGTTTATGTGTTCTTTTTTTTTTGTTACTGATTCATACAATTATTACTAGTTTTCTATCTATCTGTTGCCAGACGCCTTAATCCCTTTTGGGGTGGCCACAAACAAATCGCCTCCAAGTCGCCCTGTCCCCCGCCATTTCACTGCCCTGCTCCCAACTCACACCCCCCTCTCTCATATACCTCTCCACCCCATCCCTCCATCTCATCCTCGGCCTCCCCCTCCCTCTTCCCCCCTCCACCTCACTCACATACACTCTCTTTGTCAGCCTTTCACCCTCCATCCTCTCCACATGGCCAAACCACCTCAGTGTGTTCCTCATAACGCTTCCTATCACATCCACATCCACACCACAATGCTCCTTTATATCCTCATTCGTCAGCCTGTCTCTCCACGTGACTCCACAGGCTCCTCTTAAATAACTCATTTCCACTGCTCTCACTCTTATTATTATTATTTGTTATTATTATTACATGAATGACTATGGTTAGGTGGATGTGTAGTGTGTCCTTGAATGCGAGGCCTGGGGGGGGCAAGGTTTGCAATGGAAGAGTTGAGAGGAAGGATGGGACTGGAGTGTATTGGTGTTGTGATGAGGAAGGGCAGATTGAGATGGTTTGGGCAACTTGAGGGGATGGAGGATGACGTTTGGGTGTGGAAGGTGAGAGGTGTGTATGTCAGGGGTAGGGTTGCAAAAGGCAGGCCTGGGACAAGGTTATAGAGTGAGACTTGGAGGGTAAGGGACTGACTGGGGAGGCTGGCAGAGATCGAGCAGCATGGAGAACTGTCATTAGGTGACTAAGGTTGACGCGTGTAAGCTTGTTGGTCCCATTATAAACGACATGATCTGATACAGTAGATGGTGTGAAATGCACAAGTGGGGATGTTTATGCTTATGAGGTGGAGTCAGGATTCTGGGGGCTGGAATGGTGAGTGAATGAGAGTGTGGCCCATTTACTTCAGAAGATTTTCTGTTAATTCTCCTGCTTTTATTTCTTGCTCCTTGCACCCTACTTCACCCTGTCCTTGGTTGGAAAAAGGGGTCTAAGTGATGTTGATTTTGTAGTTTATTATTTTTTTAATATTTGTTGGTGTCCTTTCTTCTTTCTTTCCTCTTCTGTCTTTCTTTCCTTCATTCATTCCTTATCCTTTATTTATTTATTTTTATTTAATTGTGTGTACATTTTTTTTTATCATTACTTTGTGCTTGCTCCATCATTTTGTGGGGATCAGGGTTATGATGATGATGACGATGATAAGATGATGGTGGTGGTGGTGGCAATAATGAAAATGACAGTGGTGGTGGTGGTGGTCGTAGTGATGATGATGATGATGATAATGAAGATGATGATAACAACTCTGCTCAACCCCACTAACAGTTTCCATTCTCTGCAGGGCGTGGACGAGTGCATTGGCGCGACCCTACTCTACCCCAACGGGAAGATTGCCTCCATTACAACATCAATGAACTCTGACCTGCCCTGTGAGGCATGTGTGATTGGCACGAAGGGCAGGATAAAGGTGAGAGAGAGAGAAGAGAGAGAGAGAGAGGGAATGATTGTGGACCTTGTGGAGAGAGAGAGAGGGAGAATGATTGTGGACCTTGTGGAGAGAGAGAGAATATAAGTGTGTATCTTGTGTGTGGAGGGAGAGTATGCAGTGTGGGTGTTTGCTCTTTGGAGAAGCCTCTCGGATCCGAAATGCTTGGGTCCAAAGGCTTTATGGAATGTGGAAAATTTTGCAGTGTAGAAGCATAAAGACAACTGAGAAAATCTTGTAATAAATAGCCTACAGTGCCATGAATGGTGAATACAGTGAAGTACCTTGTATCAGTAATTTATTTATTTATTTATTAACTGTACATGTCAAAAGAAGACCTTTGTCTTTAAATATGCATTGATTGTTTGAGGCCAGGTATTATCAACATCCCCATTGCATGAAATATATTTAGTGAGGTGGAAGTTTTTTTTAATATAAATTTTTGGATTTGGGATCGTATTGTACTGTATAAAATATGTATCCATAATTAGGTAATACACAGGTGGCCACTGTCATCCGTGGGAGGTACTGCTATTACTGGACTATGAATTATGGCTGGCTGACCACACAACCATCACTCTTAGACAGGAAACATTCAGCCACAAGAACAGTCAGTTGGTGAATCCATCTTTTGAGTCAAAGTCCAAGCTAAGATTTACCACATTGTTACAGATCTTGTTGCACATCTCAAATTGTTACAAATCATATTACGTATCTCAAATTTCCTTTCCTCAACAGCTTCCAGCAACTGTTGGAAAGTAATTAGCAGGTTTTGGCACTAGGTTTGGCTTCCAGTCCATAGAAAGCATCAGCTGTGTCATGGTCAACCTCCGTACGGGGATCTGTAGATGCGAAAAAAAAAATGGCATCAATTTTACCATATACATGTATGTATGTTTGCATGTAAATAAAAATAAGTGTACCGTGATGGTGATGTTGACTGTCCGTTTACCAGGTGTCCTACTCTATGTGGTGTCCAGAGCAGTTTGAGTCGCCGTCAGGCACATTTACGGAGCGTCTGCCCAACACAGGACACCAGTTCAATTTCAAGATGAGCCAGGGACTCATCTACGAGGCTGTGGAAGTCCGCCGCTGCCTGAAGGAGGGTATGTGGTTGATGATGATATTGGGCTGTGGTTTATTTTATTGCTGAAGTTGCATTCTGCTGTATCTTGAACTCTGTGGGCTAATTGGACTGAAAGGATGCTTGGTACAACAGCCAGACCATGTATGAAACTATAGAGGTCCACCAATCCATAAAACAGTGTAAATGTATTTCTTTATGTATAGCGAGATGTCTTAACCCCTAAAGGTTGGTCCCCATTCTGGAACGCGTATCATGAGGACACTGGTCCCCGTTCCAGAACATTTAGACACTCTTACGTTCTTAGCCACTGCTCTACAATAAATAATTGTAGGACATTGGAACACCACTCATTTTAAAGCTAAAGAGTTGTGCTTTGCCGGGTATAAAAATTTATGTGATAAATTTAATAGTTTTCATAGGAGCAGTTTTTGAAAAATTGCCCATTTTTTGCAAAAAATGCCATTTCCTGATTATCAGTTTTATAAACAATGCCCAACCCCAAAGGGTTAATGGAAGGGGGTGGCCACAAACAAATCCCCTCCAAGTCACTCAGTCCTCCACCATCAGTTTTTATGCATAGTTTTAACTTGTTGTTTTATGCTCAATTTTATGGTGTGTCCTTGACATAGTGTATGAACTTTGTTAGATAACTGTTTTAATTTGTGTTAATATGTTTTTATCATATTGTAAATATTTTAGCAATCCTTGTACTGTGTTTACTCCTGTTGCTACCATGATCCACTTATTATAATCATTCACTCAATCAGTCAAGTTGTTCTGTCTTCCCTCGTGTATATACCTCTCCATCCCATCCCTCCAATTGATGCTTGGTCTCCCTCTCCCCTTACGCCCTTCCACCTCACTCCTAGTCGGTTTCTCATTTTCTATTCATTACATGTGGCCAGTCTACCTCTAGACAGATGCAGGCCATCCTCATTGCTGTGTTTGTCAGGTCATTCAAATCCCTAGTTATATCCATGCCACCACATGAAGGCACCCCATTCCAGCACCAGATGAAAGAGTATAACCATCAAGTATAACCATCATTTTGCTCTCGATAGGCCTTCTGGAGAGCCCCGGGATGCCCCACTGTGAGTCCCTCACCATTGCTGAGATCATGGAAGCCATTCGTACCCAGGCTGGCGCATTTCATCCCGAGGACCAGTAAATGGATTGTGGATTGGGTGGGACTTAAAGACTGTCATGTATTATTGTAAGTGCCTGTGTTTAGAGTAGTTTTGTAAGTGCCTGTGTTTAGAGTAGTATTGTAAGTGCCTGTGTTTAGAGTAGTATTGTAAGTGCCTGTGTTTAGAGTAGTATTGTAAGTGCCTGTGTTTAGTGTAGTATTGTAAGTGCCTGTGTTTAGAGTAGTATTGTAAGTGCCTGTGTTTAGAGTAGTATTGTAAGTGCCTGTGTTTAGAGTAGTATTGTAAGTGCCTGTGTTTAGAGTAGTATTGTAAGTGCCTGTGTTTAGTGTAGTATTGTAAGTGCCTGTGTTTAGTGTAGTATTGTAAGTGCCTGTGTTTAGAGTAGTATTGTAAGTGCCTGTGTTTAGAGTAGTATTGTAAGTGCCTGTGTTTAGAGTAGTATTGTAAGTGCCTGTGTTTAGAGTAGTATTGTAAGTGCCTGTGTTTAGAGTAGTATTGTAAGTGCCTGTGTTTAGAGTAGTATTGTAAGTGCCTGTGTTTAGAGTAGTATTGTAAGTGCCTGTGTTTAGAGTAGTATTGTAAGTGCCTGTGTTTAGTGTAGTATTGTAAGTGCCTGTGTTTAGAGTAGTATTGTAAGTGCCTGTGTTAGAGGAGTAGACTGTAGCACCAGTCGAGCAGGGCAGTACTCCCAAGGTGGATGAAATGCTGAAGACAGGGAGAGCTGGAGCTCCCGTTTCATTAGCCCTCGGGACTAGTTCCTGACCATCCCCCTTTGCTGAACTTTTTCAGTGTTTCAGTAACACAGAGAGTAGGCCAGCATGCTCTCCAGTACAAGTTTCTCTGTCAACACCAATCTGCATGCATAGTACACATTACACTTCCTTTTCAAAATTAAAAAAGAAGAATGGCACACATTAACCATGCCTCGGAGTCCTCAGGGGAGGGGGACCATGAATGCCCCCACCATCCGCCCCTATCCCAGTGACGATTCAATGAGCTGCCTGGAACCACTGTCTGACTCACTTCTTCTTCATTTCTGCAGCATTCACGGCCTTTCCCCTAATTTTCTCTCCCTGTTGAACACCACCTTTCCTCCTCTAAACCTCACCTTCTCTTCTTAACTGAGACTCAGCTGTCTGAGGCAACTGACAGCAAACCCTTTTCTGTATCCTCCTACTTTCTGTATACTTATTTCAAAGCCAAAGGGGGCTGATGTGTATATGTACGCAACAACTTATCTTGCTTTCGTGTTCCTGAACTTGATTCTTCTGAATTCTCTGCTCTCTGGCTTCAGCTTTCCTGATATTCTCTGACTAAATATATCTGCGCTGTTTACTTATCCCCTAATTCTACCGACTATCAAAAATTCATCGACTATCTTGCTTCTACAATGGAACACATTCTGTCCATTTCTTCTTTCTCTGAAATCTCCATTGTAGGAGATTTTAATGTCCACCACCACCTTTGGCTCTGCTATCCTTTCATTGATCCACCTGGTAAACAAGCCTATATCTTTTCTATCTTTAATGACCTAGAGCAGCTTGTACAGCACCCTATCCATATCCCTGACTGCCTTGGAGAGAGCTCCAACATACTTGACCACTTCCTTACAACTAATCCTTCTGCTTACATTGTTACTCTTTTCTCTCCATTGGGCTCCTCCGATCACAACCTTATTACCTCAACCTGTCCTGTCGCTCCAGTACAACTTGTTGACCCTCCAAAGAAAAGTTGACTGTGGCAGTTTGGAGCTGCAGATTGGGAGGCCCTCAGGCAGTACTTCTTTGATTTTCCCTGGAATGATTATTGCTTCCATGGCCGGGAGCCATCTGAGTGTGCCTTGCGCATTACAGAGGTTATTCTCTCAGGCATGGAAGCATACATTCCTTTCTCATATCCTTTGATTAATGCAAGAAAGCCTTAGTTTAATCACACTTGTTCTAATGCTGTCCGCAACAAGGAGAGGGTCTATAAAAGGTACCAGCGCCAACCCACCCCTGAATCACATCTTTTTTATGTTTCTGCTCGGAATAGTGCTAAGTCTGTTCTTTGCTCTGCTAAAAATAATTTCATCCGTACTAAATGTTCTCAACTCTCCAACTCGAATTCTTCCCGCTCCTTCTGGCACCTCGCCAAAAACCTTTCTAACAGCTTTACCTCATCGTCCTTCCCTCCTCTTTTCTACTCTGATGGCTCTGTAGCTATTTCTTCTACTGTTAAAGTAGATCTCTTTGCTCAGACTTTCTCCTCCAATTTCACCTTAGACGATTCCGGTGCTGTTCCTCCATCACTTCCCCCCTCTGACTTCCTCATGGCTGACATAAAAGTTTCTTCAGCTGATTTATTTTCTGCCATCACTGGCCTCAATACTAACAAGGCATATGGGCCTGATGGAGTCTCTCCTGTTGTCCTCAAGAACTGTGCTTCTGTGCTTACACCCTGCCTAGGTAAACTCTTTCGCCTTTGTCTTTCAACTTGTACCTTTCCTTCTTGCTGGAAGTTTGCTCTCATTGAGCCAGTCCCAAAGAAGGATGACCATTGCCAACTGTCTAACTATCGTCCAGTTGCTTTAACATCCTGTGTCTCAAAAGATTTTGAGTCTATTCTTAACAGAAAAATTTTAAAGCATCTTTCCTATCACAACCTTCTTTCTGATCGTCAGTATGGGTTCCATCAGGGACGCTCCACTGGCGATCTTCTCACCTACCTTTCAGACTCCTGGTCACCCTCCTTTTGGAGCTTAGGCAAAAGCTTTGCCATTACACTTGACATCTCAAAGGCTTTCGATCTAGTCTGGCATACATCTTTAATTTCCAAACTGACCTCTTACAGTTTCTATCCTTCTATCTGTGCCTTTATCTATAGCTTCCTTTCTGGTCGTTCGATAGCCACTGTTGTAGACAGCCATCGTTCTTTTCCTACATCTATCAACGGTGATGTTCCTCAGGGCTCTGTCCTGTCACCAACTCTCTTTGTTTTATTCATCAGTGGATAATTACAGCACTCCAATCGGATTGAACCAGTGAAGGTTTATATCCAAGGGATGGTTGGGGTTTATTGCTCATGCAGTGCCACTCGGAGATGAGTGAGGCTGGTCACTCTCATCTTAAAGGTCAGGACCAACTTGCCTAGCCCCGGGCTTCTACATTTCTCATGGGGCAACACAGGATTGGATGATGATGAAAATGATGATGATCTAAGCTGTACATCTAACCCTATCCACTCATACGCTGATGATTCCACCCTTAACCTTTCCTTTCGGTTCCCGCAACATCCATCTCAGCAATTACTTCAACAAACAAGGGATGAGGCTATGGCACACCTAATGTCTGACTTGGCTCGTATCTCTGACTGGGGCAAAAATAATCTTGTTTTTAATGCATCAAAAACTCAGTTGTTACACCTATCAACCCTGCAAAATCTTCCACTGGAGTATCCATTAATGTTTAATAATATCCAGCTCAATCCTGCATCATTCTTGAACTTGCTTGGGGTTTCATTCACTCAGGGTTTATCTTGGAATGATAATATTACATCTCTTGTAAAATCTGCTTCCAAGAAATTTGGTGTGCTAAGCCAACTCTGTACCTTCTTTACCCCTGCACAGTTGTTGACTTTATACACAGGTTTTATTTGCCCCTGTGTAGAGTACAACTGTCGTGTGGGGAGGCTTACCACATACAGCTCTTCTCAATATGGTGGAGTCAGAGGCTTTTTGTCTCATTAATGCTTCTCCTCTTACTGGCTTCCTTCAACCTCTGTCTCTTCGTCGCACTGTTGCCTCTTTATCTCTTTTCTATCGCTACTTCAATGGTCACTGCTCCTCTGAACTGTCTGCTTGCATCCCTCTATCTCTATGACAAGTGTGTAGCACCCGTCTAGCAACAAACTCTCATCCCTTTTCTGTCCAACTCTCTAATGCAAGAGTTAACTGTTACTCCCATTCCTTCATTTATGCAACAGGTTAACTCTGGAACTGTCTCCCTGTGTCTGTATTTCCTGCTTCCTATGATCTCCAGTCTTTCAAACGCAGTGTGTCTGGGCATCTCAAAATGAACGGATCTTGAATTTGGCTCTCTTTTGTATTGTTTTTGTTTTTTCTTGGAAGGAACTCTTTTGCAGGCTCCTAGCCTTTGGTTCCTTCTTCCTCTCATAAGAAGAAGAAAAAAAAAAAGAGAATACATTTTACTGAAGTGTGTGTTGATGTAGAACAAATCAACAGTATCAGTAGTGAGGGTAGCAATATGGTGGTAACAAACTTAACAGTGAATACGGGAAATGTTGTACAAGTGAACAAGTTGCAGATTGGATGAAGTTAAGTGCTGTCTTGGAATTTTGTAAGTGTCTACATTTTGATAGCTCTTTTTTGTGCTGTATGTTGAAGTAGACCTAACCAGCAGTGGAAGTCGAGAGGTTAGTAATGAACAGAAAACTAACTATACAGGTTCAAGATGGAGATTGTTAGTGAATGTAGAGTTAACAGTAAATATCAAATTCATTAGTGTGAATCTTATAGTCGTTTGGTTAAACAAAAATATGGAGGCCTTGAGTTACACTCCATGTCAGCTGGTTTGCTTAAACATACTGTGGAATTGACATTTGTGGGAATCCACATCTGTACACTCTTTGAATGCCAAAATTACTGTGATAAAGTATGTGAAGCTCAGGATGGTTGCTCACAAGCGTTCTCTTGTACAAATTTGTTTAAGCCTACAACCAAGGACAGACTTAGAGGAATCCATTCTTGTGTATTTGTCAGTGCCTTGATGTTGATAACTTTCAGTATTGTACACTATGTAGATGTGGAACTAGCCATTAGTGATAATGGTGAATGTACAATAGTGGACAGATATAATGAATTCACAGTTGACAGAAGGTGGACTTAAGACACAGTATGATGATAAGTGAGTGCGGTATAAAACAGAATATCATATTAACAGTGCTGCAGAGCATACCAAATTAACTGCATGTATGGTCAGGGAAGAGTATGGTGATGACTGAATACAAAATGAAAACAGATGATAGGTGAGTGCAAAAATAATACAAAAGTGCTATAATGGATATTAAATTAACTGAATAATCAAGGAAGAGTTTGATGATGACTGAATGCAAAATATGTCATCATCATCATCATTTGGACCTCCTTTCCCACCCTAGGGCAGGATGAGGAGTAGCAGTGTCCAGACAGCCCAAATTTGCCCAATCCAATGGACCATGTTTCCATTCACTCACCATTCAAGCCCTCAGAATCCTTGCTGCATCTGATAGGCCAAAAACATTCACCACATTCAGTAGCTTCACATATATGTATATGACAGAGTCAGTCCAGACGCTGTCACATTAAAAAGAGGTGCCAAATCCCTGATCGTGCGCTTCTTGTGCTCAAAATATTTACGGAATGTAAAATTTACAGGGCTTACAAAGTATATTGGTAAAAAAAAAAAAAAAATGAACTGAGTGTTCCCTAAGCAAAAGTAAAGTGCTCACAGATGGTGCCAAGCAAGTGCTATCTTGGACAGAGATGGAACCGGAATTCTTTTATGGGGGAGGGGTGTTGTGTTAAATAGTAAAGGAAGCAATCCGAGACTCATTTTTTAAAACAGTACAGTAATTGAATAAATGGAGGTATAAATAAATACTTAATGACTACCTTCCAGTTCAGCATATTCCGTTAGGAGGGGATGTCCAGACTCCTCAGGCTCTCCCTTGGCTGTGACCGTGATGTTGAGTTTGTATATGCCTTGTGCTGGTAACGATAGCTTGTTTTCACCCGACAAAACTGAGTCACGCCAGGTGTTTGAATACTGTCATGATTGCTTGAAATTCTATGATCTTTAGTTTTGGGGAAAAATTCAGTGATTTTTAAGTTTTGAGGAAGGAATAAGTCTCCCAGGTTGCTGGTCAGATCAACCCTCCAGTTTGACTATACTTGGCTTCCAGCTGCACAGAAATTGGTTAGGGATCTTTTCCAGGTTAGAATGAAGTTAATTCATCATTATACATTATACAGGGAATTACACTACTGTATTGTTTATTGATATAGAACTAACAGTCTAGGAGAGTAATGAACACAGTATACAGAAAAGCTGGGGTTGATGAGTTGTATGCAGAGATGATTAAGTGTAGTGGAGAGAGTGGAATGAGCTGCCTGTTGGAGGTATGTAAGAAGGGATGGATGAGTGAAACTGTGCCACCAGAGTGGAAAAAGGTTGTGATTGTACCCCTGTACAAAAATAAAGATGAGCGAAGTGAGTGCAAGAATTTTCATGGCCTAAGTTTATTGAGTGTGGTAGGGAAGGTATATGGAAGAATTATTATAGAGAAAGTAAGAGAAATATCAGAAGTCCTAGTGAGTGATGAACAGGGTGGCTTTAGGAGTGGCAGAAGATGTGTGGATCAAGTATTTGCAGTGAGACAGATAGCAGAGATGGCATGTGAGAAAGACCATAAGGTGTTTATGGCATTCATGGATCTGGAAGAAGCGTACAACAAAGTGGACAGAGACGGATTGTGGAAAGTTTTGCACATGTACGGTGTAGATGGTAAGCTACTAGGTGCCGTCAAGAGTTTTTGTGATGGTAGTGAATTATGTGTAAGGGTTAATGGGCATTTAAGTGAATGGTTCACGACTGATGTGGGCATGCGACAAAGTTGTGTGATGTCCCCATGGTTGTTCAGTATGGAGTGATGAGAGAAGTAAAAACACGAGTAACGGAGAGAGGGATGGCGTTGGTAATGAATGGTGATGGGTGGAATATCTCAAATTTGTTGTATGCTGATGCAGTACTGCTTGCAAATACTGGACAAGAACTTGGTAGGCTAGTGCAGAGTTTTGCTGATGTCTGTGAGCGTTGTGCCATGAGAGTAAATGTAAAAAAGAGTAAAGTGATGGTT
This sequence comes from Coenobita brevimanus, assembly GCF_032717465.1. Taxonomy (NCBI): domain Eukaryota; kingdom Metazoa; phylum Arthropoda; class Malacostraca; order Decapoda; family Coenobitidae; genus Coenobita; species Coenobita brevimanus. The sequence continues at coordinate 33,830,643 of NC_136968.1, read as the reverse complement.
ATTGAGAGAGAAGGTGACTCCCAGTGCAATGTTACAGTGAATGGAGAGAGACTGGAATTGGTGAGAGAGTTCAAATACCTGGGTACAGTGATAGAAAAGAGACGAAAATGTCCAAAAGAAGTTGAAAGTAGAGTGTAACAAGGAAGAAAAGTAGCTAGTGCAATGAAGGCCTTGACAAGAAACAGAGGCTTGAGTGTTGCAGCTGCATGAGGCATACATGAAGGAGTGTTAGTGCCAACTTTAACATATGGGTGTGAGACTGTTGTGTGGCATGAAAATGAAAGGTCAAGAGTAAGACCTGAGGAATGTATGTGGAGTACGGAGGGTGGATAGGATACGAAAAAATGTGATTCGTGAAAGATGTGGAGTGAGGAAGTCGGTGAACACCAGAATCGAAGAGAGCGTACTGAGATGGTATGGTTGTGTGGAGAGAATGGATAACAATAGAGTGGTGAAAAAGGTATATCTGAGGAAATCTGAAGGAGGGAGGAGGCGAGGTAGGCCAAGAGGAAGGTGGAAAGATATGGTGGATGAGTGTGTGAGGAAGAGAGGTTTGGAAGTCGGTGAGGCAGGGGAACTGACAAGAGATCGATCTGGCTGGATGAATGTTGTGAGGAGAAGTGCATGATCAGGGATTTGGCACTACTTTTTTAATGTGGCAGTGTCTGGATTGACTCTGTCGGATATGTTCATGTGAAGCTACAGAATGTGGTGAATGTTTTTGGCGTATCCGATAGAGCCAGGATTCTGGGGGCTTGAATGATGAGTGAATGGAGGCATGGCCTATTGGATTGGGCAGATTTGGGCTGTCTGGACATTGCTATTCCTGACCCTGCCCTAGGGTGGGAAAGGAGGTCCAGATGATGATGATGATGATGATGATGATGTACAATTTAGTTGTAGTAGAAATTTATCATTGTTGTATGGCTTTGTAGAATAAATTTGATTGCTGCTTTCCCTTCTTTTACTAATTTTGGTTTGAAATGTAGATTTACTGTAGTTTTAATTACTAGATGATAGTGTAGTTTTATTAACAGTAGAGTAGCTGTTTAATTTATTTACACCCAAAACCCTTCAGAGTGTGAACTGTGGAGAAATTATCTATCAATAGCCAAAAGCCATAATCCAGTAAAGGGTGGCTGTTTAACTTTGAGTTAGTTGTTTTACAGGGAGGGGTACTAAACCTCCACCAACCCACTTGTTGACACATAGGGAACATGTATGGGTTGGTTATATGGTTACCACCCAGCATTTTCTGGTTAACAGGAAACCATTAGGCTTGTCGCTCACTGTAAAGCCACCTGAATAGGAAAGAAAAGTAAGATAAAATGACAGGAAAGATGGGAGAAATAGGAAGAGAGGAAGGCAGATACAGAAAAAGAATGATAAAGGTGAAGGAAGAAGCAGGCAGAAGTAAGCTGGTGTGCAGGTAATTTTAGAAGTGAAAGTGGGGTATGGAATTTTGTGGAGGAAGTATGAAAAGAAGATTAACATTTATCTTTAACTGGGCTAAGAGTCTATAACCACCTCTCTCTCTCTCTCTCTCTCTCTCTGTCTCTCTCTCAGATTGCTTTGAAACTCCAGTATTAATAGCAGCATGAGTTGGGAGTATGGAACAATATTTGAATAAGAATACATTAGCCTTCTCACTCAAGTAGTCACTTGATTGAACTGGGATGGTAATTTTTTAAGTTTTAAATCTGGGAGACATCACCATGGCAACCAGGGTCTCCTCTATGCAGCCTTTATATTTTTTCTGTTTAAGTTGGTTTTATTGTCCTTTATAAAAATATATTTGAGACTATTTTGATGATGGTTATTATAGTTGCAAAATGTATATTGAAATTGAATAACAAGAAGTCAACAAAATTGGAGGTAAGGAGCGGTGGCTTGTTGACGTGGTTGTGACAGACATAAGGTTTTTCATTATTTTTACATAATTATGAGAGAAAATATTCATTCAAATGCGTGGTGGGGATACGCTAAGTTTTTCAGTACAGTGGAAATGCGCGCTCCCACTGCCAGACCCCCCACCCCACCACAGAGCCGGAGCCCCACCCCCACCCCAGGAGGACACCACAGTGGGCCAGGCGAGTGCGACGTCGGCTCAGCGTGAGATGGGTACAGGTGCGCGCCGACCTTGTGTCCCTCCTCCCCTCAACCTGCCACACCACGACGTCGCAGGGATGCTGACTACTTCTCGGCCAGTCCAGCCCTCGTCAGGATTGGGGTGGGATTGCTTCAGGTACAGTCCTAGGCAGCACCGCGGTAACGGCCGCTGTACGTGCCAGGGAGGGAACGGCCACTGTACATCCTTCTGCTGCAGCCACATCTGGAGCCTGCCTCGGTGTGATGGCCACTGTACGCACACCGACAGGCAAAGGCAGGAGGAGTGGTACCGCGACGGCGGCCACTGTACGCGTCAAGGAGGGAACGGCCACTGTACGTCCCTCCTCCACCTCCTCCTATGGAAGTAGCACTGCGTTAACAGCCACTGGACGTACCGGGGAGGGAAAGGCCACTGTACGTCCCTCAGCTACTTCCCGTCGGGCAAGCAGACCCGCGGCGACGGCCACTGTACGCGTCGGGGAGGGAACGGCCACTGTACCTCTCTCATCCACCTCCTCCTCCTCCTACGGGAGTAGCACCGTGGTAATGGCCACAGGACGTACCGGGGACGGAAAGGCCACTGTACGTCCCTCAGCTACTTCCCTTCGGGCAGGCAGACCCGCGGCGATGGCCACTGGACACGCCGGGGAGCAAACGGCCAGTGTACGTCCCTCATCTACCTCTTCCTCCTTCGGGAGCAGCACTGTGGGGACGGCCACTGTACGCGCCGGGGAAGGAACAGCCACTGTACGTCCTTCTGCTGCTATCCCAAGGGGCTGTGGAATCAAGATGACGGCCACTGTACACGTCGGGGAAGGGACGGTCACTGTACGTCCTTTGTCCACAGTCCCAAGGGTTCTCCCAGAGGAGAAGGTCCCTTGTGTGGCCCACTCTCCACCCTGTGGCTGCATGGGATGTCCTTCTGTCTCTCCCTCCAGGTGTGGTTACCCGGAGGTGCTGCCGTTCCAGGAGTGGTGGTGAGGTCCTGTCGCTGAAGGCGGGGTCCACGTCCTCCAGCCTGCCCCTAGATGACGCCAGGTCCTGACGGATGCCTCGCTGGCGAGGTGCCGCAGCCAACCCCTGACGGCGCCCCAGCCTAGAGGCAACTGCAGTCTCAGGCCTCCCGGGGCCGGCCCCCGGTCCCCAAGGCGGGATTGCCCTGGCCCCACTAATTGTCAGCCCTCTGCCAGGAGCAAGAAGCAGCAGGCCTAACTCCTGACACTGTTTGGCCCCAGTCCCGAGGGCCCCCTCACCAGGTCGAAGCCCGAGCAGGAAAGGGCCTCCCTGCACCCCAGTACAGAAACGCGCCCAGGCTGCGACGCCCCCGAGAGCTGTTCCGTGCCTTCTGCAGTAGGGCTCCCTCCAATGTGCCACCTCAGATAAGCCCAGACCTCAGCAGCCCAGTGACGATGCCTCAGGACCCAAGTGTCATGCTAGAGACTTAATAGTGACAGTGACTATATGTGGTATAGAAACAGTGAGACAGAAACACCACCCATAAAGTGTCTCAACCCCAGTTTATCCAGAGTGCTGTGTTAATACCTAAGCGCCCTAGAACCAGAGTAATATACTAGTGTATGGCCAAGAGACCAATATACCACGTAGAGTCCAAAGAGACTGAGTGTATGAACAGTGTCACCATGTCTATGTGATATTCTCTTGTGTAGTAACTCAGGTGTAAGTACAGTGCCCATGTGATATATCGTACCAACATTAACTATATCCCATCCACATTCAGTGTACCATTGTATGTATATTGTAAGGAAGTTGGACTAAGGCAATATATGTGTTAAGGTGTCTTGCCGAGTTTTTATGCCCTGTTCCTTTGTAAGTGTTCTATTTCCGGTCTAGAAAGAGGACCCCGCTCAATCGCTGGCGTCTTTAGAAGTTTAGAACGAGAGGTCGGTCTAAAAACATCCAGCATGGCGGAGTGAAGCGTTTATATAAATATATATATATATTTTTTTTCAATAAACTGTAATGTAATTATTGTGATAGCTTTAAAAAGTTGCAGAAATGCATAATTTGGAAGATGTCATTTATATAACTTAAGTTCTATATGCAATTCATTGGCAGTGGCCACTTCAGTTCAGTTGAATGTCGGAAGTCTAGCCTTGGTATCGGCACTTCCTGATGCAGTCTTATTGTGGTCTTTTCGTGGTCTGGGTCTTTTTCTTATGACATTCAGTCCTTTATTTTCTTTTCCCTTATTTTCCAGAATCTGTATAACATTGATTTATTTTCTTCTGTGTTGCTGTTATCGAATAATAGTGTTCCAGTAATATTCTCTTCATCTTGCTGGTACGGACGCTGTAATGCAGGATGTTTTTCTCTTTCCCCGTTGTAGGCAGGGCTGTGTAGGAATTTCAGGCTGATTCGGCGCCAAAGTCAGTCCGTCACTAATCATTCATTCTTACCAACCGGACCCAGTGTAACCTAACCTAACTTAATTCAGCCCAACATAGTTTAATTTGACCTGGCCTGACAACTGGAATGATCTCGGAATGAATGAGTTTTGCATCCGAAATGATTATAGGATATCACCGCGAACGTCAACAAAACCAAAGTCTGTGTCCTTGATGAACGTTTATTTTTGCAAAATTTGGGTGTCATAAACGAATGAGAGAGAGAGAGAGTAGCAAAACTTGTATATTGGAGTACATAACTTATGGGAAAAATAAGGTTAGGTTAAGTGACCCTGCTTGCATCACTGACTTAGGGTATCATCGTTTTCTCGTATTGCTGATGTTCATTAATGAGTGATGACAGTTGCTAAAAATTCAGATATAGGGGAATAACTTCAGCATGGCAACAGTAGGGAAATTCTGAATGATAAATATGTGTTTGATTGTTTATATATCATTTCGTTCATACATTTTTGTTTATTATAGAAACTAGATGTCATTTTTGAGTCATGTCAGTTGCTAAAAAGGCAGAAATATGGAAATAACTTTAGCATAGCAACAGCAGGGAGCTTCTGGCAATGATAGATGTGAGTATGTTTATTCATTTATCTTTACGTAATTTTGTTACACGGTACAGAAATCATGTGTTTATTCATTTATCTTCACTTACAGACACTTTACTGAAATCATAGTCCAATTTGCTGAAATGTATTTGTAATTAGGAAAAATAAATCTGGCAGTAATTAAATGCATTAGAGACTTCAGACCTTTCATGAATATATCTCCTTTCTGTGGCCTTAGTGTGTACTGTTGTAGGGTAAACAAGCTCCCTAACACCTCTTCCTTAGTGATTTATTTTTGAATATGGCTGATTAATACCCTTTTGTGTGCTATGTATGCAGAGTTTGGTGAAATTAGAAGGATTTATAAAACACAGATCAGGACAGCAAGGTGTAATAAATGAAATAAATCGCATAGGAAGAGTTGTTAGAGAGCTTCTTTATGCAGACTTTGATGATATTAGGATTTATGTAAAACAACAGGACAGTAAGGTGTAATAAATTAAATAAATCACTTAAGAAAAGGTGTTTGGGAGCTTGCTTAACTGGTGACAATATGACCCTTGACTACTGCAACCACTCATGTACTGACCTTGAGACCACTTCAGATAAGCTGAGGCAACCTGGGGGGTGAGATTATAGTTCTTGTCAGCTGTCTGGTGAGTATGTATGTCTGTGGCCTGTATTGTCGTTGTTTAAGAAGCTCCCTAACACCTCTTCCTAAGTGGTTTATTTCGCTAATTTCCTCTTGGTGTGGTGGTAGGTGGTTGTGACTGTCATTCACTCATTTGATGTAGTGCTCCCTACTTCTTCCTTAATCACCTGTCATTCTTTTTCTGTGCCTGCACTCCTCCCTTCTTATTTTCCTCATCTTTCCTGTCACTTTTTATTGCTCTTCTTTCCTTTTCAGGTGGCTTTACATTGAGTGACAAGCCCATTGGTTTCATGTAAGCCAGGAGACCATTTACAGTGCTGGGTGGTAACCATATAACCAACCCATATGTGTTTCCTTTGCGGCAGCAAGTGGGTTGGTGGAGGATTAGTATCCCTCCCTGTAAAACAACTAACACAAAGACAAGTGGCCACCCCTTGTGGCGTCTGTGTGTAGATAGATAGATAGACATCTTGCCATCCTCATCAGTATTACTTGTCATTCTGATATCTCTACATTCTTCTTAAATAATGCACAAAACATTAGCCAGCCAAAAAAAAAAAAAAAAAAAAAAAGGAAGAGGTGTTAGGGAGCTTTTGTAATAACTGCTGAGAATACAAGCCCCCTTCCCCCCTTTTTTTCTCACCTGACATATATCAAACTTTTTCATTTCAGTAGATGGCCAGGTGTAAGTTAGATTGGAGGATAAATTTGACTAGTAACTAAGGAGACCGAGGATGAGATGGAGGGATGGCATGGAGAGGTATATGAGAGCAGGGGATGTGAGCTGGGAGCAGGACAGTGAAATGGCGGGGGACAGGGCAACGTGGAGGCGATTTGTTTGTTGCCACCCTGTATGGGATTGAGGCGTCCGGCAATAGATAGATAGATAGAACTAAGAAGACTCATTGCTGCATCATAACCAAAGCTCCTTGAATATCCTGCAAGCACAAAGTTGGGTCTGGTTAGTACTTGGACGGGTGACCACCTGGGAACACCAGATGCTGTTGGCATAACGTTCTCCCTACGTGTCAAGTGTGGTTGGTGGAGGATTGGTGCCCCTCCTTGTAAAACAATTAACTCTAAGCCCTTGGCCACCCCGTTTGGGATACATGGCGTCTGGCAATGAATGATGAAACAACTTAGTTCTGTATGCAAGTTGTCGGAGTGGACCAAGGCTGTCAGATGAAACAAACTTGCCATAACTGGTATGACAATTGGTTCAGTGTGGTGGCAACTTTTTGTTTTTATTTTATACTTTCCGCCATAAGATTGTTTTATTAAGCTTAGGGGAGGCCTCTTGCAGTGAATTGATTAATGTAGGCTGTATCTACCTGTTAGTTCAGAATATATTATTTATATTGCCATATTATTAAAGTTTTCTCCAAACAAATGAATTTAATCTCCTTAGGATAAACTTTTTGAATTGTTGGGGGTAGCTTTAAATTTTCTTTAACTTCTCATACACCAAATGGATCTAAAGGATGTCACTGTACTAGAGGAATTACCTTTTGTTAATTTCATTACTTTTCAGAAGACCAAACCAAGCGTCAGTCAGCCATGGCTACTCGTTGGGGCATCATCAGCGCTGGTAGGATCTCGTCGGACTTTGTGGCGGCCCTCAGGGTTCTGCCCACGTCGGAGCATCGTGTGGTTGCCGTGGCCGCCCGCTCCATCGATGACGCCAGGAAGTTTGCACAGACGTTTGGCATCGAGAAGGCGTACGGTGACTACATGGACATTGCCAAGGATCCTGATGTTGGTGAGTCTGTTGTTGTGGTGGAAAGTGTGCTGGTGTTAGGATGATGATGATGATGATGGATATATACAGTATACGGTATAGGGAGAGAGAGAGAGAGAGAGAGAGAGAGATACGTGACCTTTTTTTTTTTTTTTTTTTTTTTTTTTTTTTTTTTAAGCATGGGATTTTTAGTGTGTGTAATGTCAGTCAGTGCAATACACTATACTAGCTATGTATGTGGTTGGCAAACAGTGAACTTAGTCATTCTTGCTTTATTTCATGCAATATGTTTTTAATCATGATATATATGAGGGACAGTCCATGACTTCTTGTGAGTTACATTCAGTCTCAGAGATTAAAGCAGATATGTTTTTACCACTATGCATTAAATCTGTGAGGTGGTCTGGCGTTGAGTTGGCTGATAATCAAAATGTCATGGACAGTAAACCCTCGTTATACAGAGCCGTCTTTTAACAAATTTTTATTCTAACGACCACCTTGAGCTGGTCGAATATTCTTTCAACGAATTTTCGTTTGGTAAAAGAATGTGGTTCACTCACATCTGTGTCAGGACCAACTTGCCTAGCTCCAGTCTCCTATGCTCCTCATGGGGCAATATAGAATTGGATGATGGATGAATGGATGAAAAGAATGGATTCGCGGGAAACACCGACCAGTGTGGTGTACCTGCACATGCGTGTTCTTGCTCCTCCACATCCCACAGAATGCCGCATCAGTCTCTGTGTGACCAGCATTGTGGGAGGAGCCGTACATACAGCATTTATTGAGATAAGGAGCCATGTAGACTTAACTGTATGTTATTTTGTACGACTGTATGGCTGAACAACGCCCTGTATTTAATGATCTTTGGTAAAAGCCCCAATGCCTGGGATTACCAAACGGCTTGGTGTTCAGCTTTAACAAACTGTCAGCATTAACACAAGGATCTGGTACCAATTAGTTCATTTTATCGAGGGTGCACAGTACTGTACTTTTAAGACTAAATACTGTTTCATTACGTGGCTAGTGACTGGCTAGGCTAATGACTGGCTAGCCAAGATTTTATGTACGGTAATTTTAAGTATAATGATGTGGTTTATTATTTGGGTAGTGATCAGAAGTGTACACTCAAGGAAAGTTCCACCTTAGACATCTGCCTGCCAGTTAGGACCTTTTTGTGTGAGACAGCCACTAGTGAAGCAGTAGCCAGGCACTCCAATATCTGGTACCACTGTGTGGGAGGGGAAAAGTTAAGGGAGGAAGAAGGCTAGGGAAGCTTATAGCTCCTACCCCTCCTTCTTCCATCCCCATCCTTCTCACACAGGTACCAGATAGACGAATGTAGGCTACTGCTTCACTACCACTTGTCTCACATTTACTATTCCAAAGTAGTGAGAGAGTGTATAACGCCGAACTTTCCTTGAGTGTTCATACGTCATGCATTTCGCACATCATGAATTACCAGAATTTGATGAAGTTTTTAGAAGTTAAAATGTTATGTGTTTACTGTTTGTCTGATCATTGCATGGTACGTACTTTTAGGGAAGCACAAAAGTTACTGCGTGTGTTGTATGTTGTTTCCTGTTATTTGGCAAATGGCAGATGTTACGTACATTCAAGTATTAATGTGTCTTTATAACATTTTAAAGTATAAAAGCTTAATACAGTTATCATTATATCTTTAAAACAAATATGGAAAAAGCTTTAGAAATTTTGATACAGTATTTTGATGTACAGTGGTCCCTGGCATTTAGCTTGTTTCAAGTTAGCGATTTTCGCATTTAGCGATAGACTAGAGAAGGTGCCAGTCCCACAGATTTAGTGATTGTCTTACGCATGTAGAGATGTGGGGCGTGAAGTGCCTTGCCCGTCTGCCACCAAACCGCCATTGTCATCACTGTTATGAGCGTCTGGCGACCTTGGGTGCTTTTTTTCCTTTCACAGTGCTGAGCATTTGCCGTTGTTCACTGGTGAATAGATGTATAACCATACAGTAGTATATCTGTATAATGTATTCCTAATACAGTGTGTTTCATTTTCAGCACTTAAAGTAGGAAATCAGGGGTCAAAAGGGTGACTTGGAGGATGAGCGCAGACTAATTTATATTTTGCCATAAAAAGTACACTTCGCATTTAGCGGTGGTTTCACCAGACTATTTAAATCGCTAAACGCGAAGGACCACTGTATTTTAAAATATTGATATACCGGTATATATTTTTTTTCAGGTTAGCTAAACAAAATTAGATTTGCAAGTAACGATCAGATTTAACACTAGATTAATTGAAACTAGATTCATTAAAGTCCAAGAAAGGTAGCCATGTTTAACTTGTATATATACTTTTTTTATTATACATATTCCTGAAAATTAGTAGAGGTAAATGAAAAGAAATTGAAGTTGTGCTTACAGCTCTTGTATCTTAGAAAGTAAACGTAAAGCCTAAGTCATGCCATTGATGGCACACCGCCAGTGTCTGCTGTGTGTGTATTGCTGCCTGGCTCATAGGTTCCTGCCTGTCCACCACAGCTGCTTGTCAGAAGGCTGCTGTCTAGGTGTTGTTTTTGTGATGAGTTTCATTTTAACCACAGTGATTTAATAATATGGTCTAAATATTCTGTGTGTTTTAGTTCAGGCATTTTACCATTGAAGACAGCAAATAAGATGTGGGATATGACTTAAAGGAATTGTTGAACGTGGAGGATGGAATAATGCAAGTGTAAGTGGCTGGGGAATGGCTGGGAGAAGGAGGGAGGTGAGAAGACAGGAAGAAATCAGTAGGATAGAAGTTGTGGAAGCAATGAAGAAAGTTAAATCAGGGAAAGCCCCAGGAATTGATGGAGTGTGTGGTGAAATGTTGAAGCATGGGGGAGAGATAGTAGTAGAATGGATGTGGAAGATGTGCAGATTGGCCTGGGAGGAAGGTAGAGTCTTGGAGGATTGGAAGTCAGGTATAATTATTCCCTTGTACAAGGGAAAAGGGGAAAAAGAAGTGTGTGGTAATCATAGGGGCATTTGTCTTCTTAGTATAATAGGAAAAGTGTATGGTAGGATACTTATTGACAGAGTTAGAGAAAGAACAGAGAAATTAGTTGGAGAAGAACAGGGAGGCTTTAGGAAGGGAAGAGGTTGTGTAGATCAGATATTCATTCTCAGATCTTTAGTGGAAAAGTTTCTAGAGAAGGGAAAGAAGTTGTATGCGGCTTTCATGGATTTGGAGAAAGCATATGACAGGGTGGATAGACTAGGATTGTGGAAAGTGTTAAGAATATATGGAATAGATGGGAAGTTGTTGAATGCTGTGAAGAGTATGTACGATGGTGCGAAGGCTGCAGTGCGTGTGGATGGTGAACTAAGTGAATTTTTCTCTTTGAAAGTTGGGTTGAAACAGGGATGTGTTATGTCTCCATGGTTGTTCAATCTGTACATGGATGGGGTAATAAAAGAGGTACAAGGTAGGGTAGTGGATGTTGGAGTGGCCCTGGTGAGAGAGGATAGTGTTTGGAAACTCCCTGTACTGTTGTTTGCAGATGATACCGTGTTGTTGAGTGAAGACGAAGGAGAGCTGCAAGGCTTGGTGGATGAGTTTGAGAGAGTGTGTAGGAAACGGAATCTAAAGGTGAATGTAGGGAAGAGTAAAGTGATGGTCTTTGAGAGAGGTGAAGTCAGTGAATGTACAGCGAGGTTGGATGGTGAGGAATTGGAAAATGTGAGTACGTTTAAGTACTTGGGTAGTGTGATGAGTAAGGATGGAGGTTTGGAGGGTGAAGTGCTTGAAAGGGTACAGCAGGGAAGAAAGGTTGCTGGTTCTTTGAAAGCAGTGATAAGAAACAGGGAAGTGAGCATGGAAGTGAAAAAGTTACTACATGACAGTATTGTGATACCAACTCTAACGTACAGAAGTGAAGCTTGGACGTTGTTGGAAGGACACAAGTCAAGAGTGAGAGCCGTGGAAATGAGTTATTTAAGAGGAGCCTGTGGAGTCACATGGAGAGACAGGCTGACGAATGAGGATATAAAGGAGCATTGTGGTGTTGATGTGGATGTGATAGGAAGCGTTATGAGGAACACACTGAGGTGGTTTGGCCATGTGGAGAGGATGGAGGGTGAAAGACTGACGAAGAGAGTGTATGTGAGTGAGGTGGAGGGGGAAAGAGGGAGGGGGAGGCCGAGGATGAGATGGAGAGATGGGGTGGAGAGGTATATGAGAGAGGGGGGTGTGAGTTGGGAGCAGGGGAGTGAAATGGCGGGGGACAGGGCGACTTGGAGGCGATTTGTTTGTGGCAACCCCAAACGGGATTGAGGCGTCTGGCAATAGATAGATAGATAGATATGACCATATTTTTGGAAAGTAATGATCGTTACATCCCTAGTTTGCACCGAGAATGGTGGAGAAATAATTGCCAAGAGACATACAGCACCACTCTAGGGTCTTTGGGTAAAACAAACTTTTGCTGTATTTTTCGTCATTACTCAGCCATTTCCAATACAAATCTGATTATCGGATCGTTTTTCCCTTTGATATAGATACCGATATCAACCATTTTTTTTTTTTTCTTCTTTGCTGATTTACAGCACTAAAGGTAATGGTAATGATGATAATGTTGATACTAGATGATGATGATGATGATGCTTGAAGATGATGCTTGTAGTAGATGATGTTGGATGACGATGAAGTTGATGATAATAATGTTACAGTACTTTGATTGTACATTGTGCCACAGACGTTGTTTACATTGGATCCATCCCGACGCAACATCTCAAGATTGGGACGGCCATGATGAAAGCAGGGAAACCCGTCTTGTGTGAGAAGCCGCTGTGTATGAACGTTAAGGAGACCAAAGAAATGATCCGGGTGGCAAAGGAACAGAAAGTCTTTATGATGGATGTGAGTGGAGAAGAAAAGTGTGTGGTCTGGTGTGTTTATGTTTGAGAGGGAGAGAAATGTGTGGTGTTGTGTTTTTGTAGCTGTGGTGTTGTATTGTTTTGTGATGTATGTGCTTCCCCCCCCCCCCAACTCTGGGCATAGGCTTCACAGCCTGCTCTCAAGGCTTAGTAGTCCTCCTACATACCATACACCTCTACATGTCACCACTTCGGCGCTAACACCCACTGTCCATATTGAATACATGCTAGGGCTGTCTCATACAGGACTGGTCTATTGGTATTAGAGGGGGTATTTTTACGACATGTCGGCGGGTCTTCTGGTAGATCAGTAAAGTCTGATTTTTAAGAAATTCAAGTCCTTACACTGTTCCCTGCCTCAGCCGAGATTTGAACCTGGATCCGGTAGGACTGCAGGCCACCTCTCTTCCGATTGAGCCACCGCTATGCCTTGTGTTGTGTGCTGTACTTTGTGTTATGTGTTTATTATGTTGTGTAGTGTCTGCCTTGTGTTGTGCGTATGTATGTGTTGTGTTATGTTGGAAGCCACCGTGCATGGATGTTAAGGAGACCATGGAGTTGATTCAGTTGGCAAAGGAACAGAAGGCTTTCATGATAGAGGTGAGTGGAGAGGAAGAGAAGTGTGTGGTGTGGTGTGGTCTGTTAGTGTGTTGGGTTGGGTTTTTGTTTGTGAGGAAGAGAAGTGTGTGATGTGGTGTGTGTGTATGTATGCATTATGTTGTGTTTTGTGCACTTTGTCATATTGTTGTGTGATGTGTGTGTGTTTTTGTTATGTTGTGTGATTGTGTGTTTGTGTTGTGTGATTGTGTGTTTGTGTTGTGTGATTGTGTGTTTGTGTTGTGTGATTGTGTGTGTTTGTGTTGTGTGATGTGTGTGTTTGTGTTGTGTTGTGTGATATGTGTGTTTGTGTTGTGTTGTGTGATGTGTGTGTCTTTGTGTTGTGTTGTGTGATGTGTGTGTTTGTGTTGTGTGATGTGTGTGTCTTTGTGTTGTGTTGTGTGATGTGTGTGTCTTTGTGTTGTGTTGTGTGATGTGTGTGTCTTTGTGTTGTGTTGTGTGATGTGTGTGTCTTTGTGTTGTGTTGTGTGATGTGTGTGTCTTTGTGTTGTGTTGTGTGATGTGTGTGTCTTTGTGTTGTGTTGTGTGATGTGTGTGTCTTTGTGTTGTGTTGTGTGATGTGTGTGTCTTTGTGTTGTGTTGTGTGATGTGTGTGTCTTTGTGTTGTGTTGTGTGATGTGTGTGTCTTTGTGTTGTGTTGTGTGATGTGTGTGTCTTTGTGTTGTGTTGTGTGATGTGTGTGTCTTTGTGTTGTGTTGTGTGATGTGTGTGTCTTTGTGTTGTGTTGTGTGATGTGTGTCTTTGTGTTGTGTTGTGTGATGTGTGTGTCTTTGTGTTGTGTTGTGTGATGTGTGTGTCTTTGTGTTGTGTTGTGTGATGTGTGTGTCTTTGTGTTGTGTTGTGTGATGTGTGTGTCTTTGTGTTGTGTTGTGTGATGTGTGTGTCTTTGTGTTGTGTTGTGTGATGTGTGTGTCTTTGTGTTGTGTTGTGTGATGTGTGTGTCTTTGTGTTGTGTTGTGTGATGTGTGTGTCTTTGTGTTGTGTTGTGTGATGTGTGTGTCTTTGTGTTGTGTTGTGTGATGTGTGTGTCTTTGTGTTGTGTTGTGTGATGTGTGTGTCTTTGTGTTGTGATGTGTGTGTTTGTGTTGTGTTGTGTGATATGTGTGTTTATGTTATGTTGTGTATGTGTTTGTGTTGTGTTATGTGATACTGTGTTGTGTGGTGTTGTGCTGTATTGTGTCATGTTCTGCTGACCCACTGTATATGAATATTAGCATAAAATTAGTACTATAATTTAGGGAAACTGTCAAATCAGCCAAATTAGTAGCAAATTTAATAGCAATTTTTCTTTAAGTTTGTGTGGACTGTGTATATATTAGAAAAAGAGAGAGAGAGAGAGGATGTTTAAAGTGATCAGAATTCCAGGGACTTCGACGATAAGTGAATGAGAGTTTGACCTGTTTAAATGGGCAGGCTTTTTATTTTTTTATCCTTAAGTGGGAAAAGAAGTGTGGATGATGATGATGATGATGATGATGACGACAGTGAGTGATACCCAGTACTAATAATGATGAAGATAACAACAATATTGCAGATAATATTGATGATGGCAATAAGTGATAATAATGATAACAACATTGATAATATTAGTGATGAATACAACAATATTGATGACAGTAAGTGATGGTATTAACCCTTTCAGTACTTAGGGTAGCGGTGCAAAAGTCACCCGCTCATTACTGGACGACGCAAGGAGTGTCCAACAAAATCGCCCCTTGATGGAAATTAAAAACATTGTAAATTAGCGCATAATTTATATTCGCTGAACATTTTTATCAACACCTTAAGCAAGTACAACTATCTGAGATTACGTGAATAAAAAATCAGGCAGATAGAGGCATAAATAAAGCCAGGGAAAAAATAATTTATCAACAACTTTGGCCTTGCGAAACACCGCCCGCGCACTGCAACCAAAAGATAAATTCCTTTTGCGGTATGTAAAACTGACCTGAATTGTCCTACAATCAATGTTTATATACCAAAATGTAGCTAATGAAATTTCCTAAAACTCTATCTTAGTAACAATTACCTTAAAACATACATTTCTATGAGAAAACATGAAGGAAAGAAAAAACTTTGTAAATTAGCACATAATTTATATTCATCAAACGTCTGGGGGTAGGGGGGTTTGTCAAGAATACTCCCCCAGTATCCCTGCTTGTCGTAAAAGGCGACTAAAAGGGTTGGCGGAGGGTTAGTGCCCCTTCCCGAAAAACAACTAACTAAAAAAACAAACAATAAGCCTCGGACAAGGACTGACCAAACGTTGACGACCAAGGACCGGACAAAGGACATTGCAATTGGAACGTGGAATGTAAGGGGAGCAAATGATGAGGTGAAAGAGAGAGAGATTGTCCAGGTGCTTGAGGATGCGAAAGTGGATGTATGTGGAATAACTGAAACAAAATGGAGAGGAGAAAGTGTGAGAGAATGGGAGTATGGATGGGGTATATGTGCAGGAGTAGGTGAGAATGAGAGGGCAAAGGAAGGAGTATGTATAGTTGTGAGTAAAAGATGGAAGAGGAGCATAAGACAGTATGGATCAGTTGGATCAAGGATTGTGTGGGTAAAGTTGAAAGTTGGAATACAAATGTGGGCGATTGTGTGTGTGTATGCGCCAACGCAAGATCGTGCTAGAAGAGTGAGAGAAGAGTTCTGGACAAATGTAGAAGTGTGCATGGAAAAGTTTGGAAGGAATGATAGAGTGTTTTTGATTGGTGATATGAATGGTAAAGTTGGGAATGTGAAGGTGGATGGAATAGTTGGTGAGTGGGGTGTGCCTGCTGAGATAGATGAGAATGGGAGTGCGTTAGTGGACATTTGTGCTGGGAGGGGTTGGTGATAGCCAATACCCTCTTCAGGCATAAAATGATCCACAGGTATACATGGCGAGTGATGAGAAGGGTGGGTGGTGAATTGAGTGAAAGGAAGGCAATGATTGATTATGTGTGTGTGGATGAAAGGATGCGAAGATGTATATTGGATGCAAGAGTTTATAGAGGTTGGGGGAGTGGACTTTCTGACCACTACTTGGTGGTGGCCAGAGTTAAAGTTCAAGTAAGATGGAGGAATAGAAGAAGGGAAAGACGAGAGGAAGGAGTAGTTGCAAGGAGAGTGGAAAGGTTAGAAGAGGATGAGAAAAAGGCAGAGTATAAGAGAGAAGTGGAGGAACGATTGGGCAAATATGAGTTGGAGCAGATGGGGGACGTGGAAGGTGTGTGTAGAATATTTACAGAAGAAATATGTGCAGCATGTGATGTGGTGTGTGGAAGGAAGAGAAGACGGAGGGGGGTGCAAGGAACAGCGTGGTGGACTGAAGAGGTGAAACGGGCTGTGGCACAAAAGAAGAAAGCATACAATGATTGGATGAGAAATAGGGACGTGGAAGAAGTTGAGAGGCGGAAGAGAGAGTTATATGTAGAAAGGAAGAGAGAGGTGAAAAGATTAGTAAGAGAGAGTAAGAAGAGAGTGGATGAGGAATTTGGAAGGAATTTGAGTGTAAAGTGGAGGGACTGTAAGAAAATGTTCTGGAAAGAGGTGAAAAGAGTAAGACAGGGTGGAAGTGAAGTTAGCAGGGGAGTGAAAGATAAAAATGGTAGATTACTAGTGGAGAAGGGAGAAAAAGTGAGCAGATGGAGAGAACACTTAAAGGAATTGTTGAACGTGGAGGATGGAAGTAATGCAAGTATAAGTGGCTGGGGAATGGCTGGGAGAAGGAGGGAGGTGAGAAGACAGGAAGAAATCAGTAGGATAGAAGTTGTGGAAGCAATGAAGAAAGTTAAATCAGGGAAAGCCCCAGGAATTGATGGAGTGTGTTGTGAAATGTTGAAGCATGGGGGAGAGATAGTAGTAGAATGGATGTGGAAGATGTGCAGATTGGCCTGGGAGGAAGGTAGAGTCCCGGAGGATTGGAAGTCAGGTATAATTATTCCCTTGTACAAAGGAAAAGGGGAAAAAGAAGTGTGTGGTAATCATAGGGGCATTTGTCTTCTTAGTATAATAGGAAAAGTGTATGGTAGGATACTTATTGACAGAGTTAGAGAAAGAACAGAGAAATTAGTTGGAGAAGAACAGGGAGGCTTTAGGAAGGGAAGAGGTTGTGTAGATCAGATATTCATTCTCAGATCTTTAGTGGAAAAGTTTCTAGAGAAGGGAAAGAAGTTGTATGCGGCTTTCATGGATTTGGAGAAAGCATATGACAGGGTGGATAGACTAGGATTGTGGAAAGTGTTAAGAATATATGGAATAGATGGGAAGTTGTTGAATGCTGTGAAGAGTATGTACGATGGTGTGAAGGCTGCAGTGCGTGTGGATGGTGAACTAAGTGAATTTTTCTCTTTGAAAGTTGGGTTGAGACAGGGATGTGTCATGTCTCCATGGTTGTTCAGTCTGTACATGGATGGGGTAATAAAAGAGGTACAAGGTAGGGTAGTGGATGTTGGAGTGGCCCTGGTGAGAGAGGATAGTGTTTGGAAACTCCCTGTACTGTTGTTTGCAGATGATACCGTGTTGTTGAGTGAAGACGAAGGAGAGCTGCAAGGCTTGGTGGATGAGTTTGAGAGAGTGTGTAGGAAACAGAATCTAAAGGTGAATGTAGGGAAGAGTAAATTGATGGTCTTTGAGAGAGGTGAAGTCAGTGAATGTACAGCGAGGTTGGATGGTGAGGAATTGGAAAATGTGAGTACGTTTAAGTACTTGGGTAGTGTGATGAGTAAGGATGGAGGTTTGGAGGGTGAAGTGCTTGAAAGGGTACAGCAGGGAAGAAAGGTTGCTGGTTCTTTGAAAGCAGTGATAAGAAACAGGGAAGTGAGCATGGAAGTGAAAAAGTTACTACATGACAGTATTGTGATACCAACTCTAACGTACGGAAGTGAAGCTTGGACGTTGTTGGAAGGACACAAGTCAAGAGTGAGAGCCGTGGAAATGAGTTATTTAAGAGGAGCCTGTGGAGTCACATGGAGAGACAGGCTGACGAATGAGGATATAAAGGAGCGTTGTGGTGTTGATGTGGATGTGATAGGAAGCGTTATGAGGAACACACTGAGGTGGTTTGGCCATGTGGAGAGGATGGAGGGTGAAAGACTGACGAAGAGAGTGTATGTGAGTGAGGTGGAGGGGGAAAGAGGGAGGGGGAGGCCGAGGATGAGATGGAGAGATGGGGTGGAGAGGTATATGAGAGAGGGGGGTGTGAGTTGGGAGCAGGGCATTGAAATGGCGGGGGACAGGGTGACTTGGAGGCGATTTGTTTGTGGCCACCCCAAACGGGATTGAGGCGTCTGGCAATAGATAGATAGATAGATAGTTTTTATCAACATCATAAGCAAGTACAACTATCTGAGATTATGAGGAAAAAAATCACAGAGATAGAAGCAAAACTAAGGATGTGAGGATAAAATGTTTAAGAAGTACCGCGAGCGCAGAAACGGGGGATTCTCCCAGCACGCATCCAAGACCGAGCCGGCCCACATCCTGAGTACTTGTCTGCGGTTGGATGCAGTCTGCGTTGTCCAGTTACAAAAGGGTTAATGATGATGACAGTTATTGGTAATGATGATGTAAACTGATTTAATAATAATAATGACAACAACATGATGATAATGAAGGCAGGCAGACATCAGATGCTCATTAAACCACCATATCGGGTCACAGGCAGTTTGGTCTCGGTTCTTCCCTGTCTACAAGGAGTTGGGACGGAGGATTGAGAGCGGGGAGATTGGTGAGGTGGTGCATGTTATTGCAAACTTCGGATTGGACGTACGATCGATCCTTAGACTGCAGTGAGTTGAGGGGGGAGGGGGAGTGCATGAGAGAGAGAGAGAGAGAGAGAGTCAGTGATAAAATATTGAGCTGGAAATGAAATAAGTGAAATGGCAGAGATTGATACTGCCGGAGAGAGAGAGTGTCTGTGATAAAATATTGAGCTGGAAATAAAATAAGCAAAATGGTGGAGATTATACTGCCTGAGAGAGAGAGAGAGAGAGAGAGTGTGTTTTTACCAATGTAAGTCAATAAGTTAATAACAGTACAGTATTCCCCACCTAAATATTTTTGTTAGACTGATACTGTACTGGCATACTCTATTGATACTAAATTTTGCTTGTTGGTGTAAGGGCCTTTGTTAGTATGTATATCTTAGTTATTAATTCAACACATCACTTAAATATCCCTTGGTGTGTGTCTGATGCAAAGTGTGTGGGTTTGAGAGATGTAAAGATTGCATAAGAGTTTGTTTGAATGATTGTGTGTTCTGTTTTACATACTGGCTTATTTTACTCTTAGTTTGTACATAAATCTGTCCTTCCTTCCTTCCATCCTTCCTGCCTCCTGTCTTTTTCTTTCCTTCATTCTTTCTTGTCTTTTTCTTTCTTTCCTTCATTCCTTGGTACTGCCTTTTTCTTTTCCTTCCTTTCTTCTATCTTTTTCTTTCTTTCCTTCCTTCCTTCTTTATACATACAGCTAGACTAGTACAATTTGCTTGCCTTCCATCCATTCATCCTTGAGTCATCCATTCATTCATCCCATCCCATTCTGTCCCATCCCGTCCCATCCATCCCTCCATCCAACCATCCACTCTTCTAATCTGCCATCCATCCACTCTTCTAACCTGCCATCCATCCACTCTTCTAACCTGCCATCCATTCACTCTTCTAACCTGCCAACCATCCACTCTTCTAATCTGCCATCCATCCACTCTTCTAACCTGCCATCCATCCACTCTTCTAACCTGCCATCCATTCACTCTTCTAACCTGCCATCCATCCACTCTTCTAACCTGCCATTCATCCACTCTTCTAACCTGCCATCCATCCACTCTTCTAACCTGCCATCCATCTATCCTTAGGAACAGCAAGACAGGTGGTGGCGTAACACTGGAAATCGGCATCTACCCCATCCAGTTTACTTCATTGATCATGGGTGGGGAGAAGCCGCTTAAGGTCATCGCTGGCGGACATCTGAACTCTGGGGTTGGTCCAGGTTTTATCGTTATTTATGTTTTTCTGTCTTTCTTTTATTTGTTACTGATTCATAAAATTAATAGTTTTATTATTATTACAGTAGAGTCTTCATACAACACGAGATAGGTTATGCAGAACCTCATGCAAAATCAAATTTGCACTAAACCGTGACATATATTCACATGTAAAATACAGGGTTGGGTCCTACTTGCCTTATATTTTTTGTTAAAATATATTATAGATAGATTATTACAAATATGTGTGCCTTAAGACACCCAAGACTGTGTGTTTTTATATGTTCTCACTGACTGGACACATCAGTGCATTCTGACCTAACCAAACCAATTAGTTTTGCCTCCTAATGCTCCCCATAGAATTTTTAATCACCAAGGATTGCCACTAAGCCTCTTGAAAGTCTTCATTACCAATCAAGCAAAAAACTTTTGACCTAAACAACACATGAATAATGGCCGCCCAGCATCAGGCATATTTGGCCAAGAATCACTTTTGGCTCTCATTAAAAAAAAAAAAAAAAAAAAAAAAAAAAAAATGCAGTGTGAAACTATTTTTGAAAGCCATTAGTCATCAACAATAAAGAAAGAAAAAAATGCGATAAAGAAGTTGTCAGCATGGAGTGATTGCGTATTTGTCACTTCGCAGATACACACGAATGCAGTAATCGTGAATAATAAGCAATTCAGCCAAGCAGTATAATTGGTATGACAGTATAATTCACAAGAACTGAACTCACATAATTATCTTACCTATGTACATCAACACTTAGTGTCTTCACGTATCGTAAGATCCAAATTTTCTCGACCAAAGACCATCAGTTCATAACAA
This sequence comes from Coenobita brevimanus, assembly GCF_032717465.1. NCBI lineage: Eukaryota > Metazoa > Arthropoda > Malacostraca > Decapoda > Coenobitidae > Coenobita > Coenobita brevimanus. The sequence goes on along the minus strand of NC_136968.1, from coordinate 33,809,858 downwards.
ACATTGGGCACAAAGCCCTTTTTTTTTTTTTTCTCACTCATTACACCAAAGGCAAAAACATGAATTTTATTGCTCCTTCATCATTAACTTTTTATTCGAACAGAGAAAACTATCCACATCGTAAACACACCCGACTCATATCTGTCTGATCATTTGCATTTAAGCTCCCACACCACACGCCACGTTGTCTGACAATTTTACATTTTCATTTAGAATAAATGCTTTTCTTGTGTTCATAGCACTTTCAGGGTACTGTGGAACCACATGCTCAGAGTTCTGAGAAGAAATGAGGCACAAGGAAATAAGCAAATAACCTTCTCATCACAGCTACCATCTACACAACTCTAAGGCAGGCAGTGGCAGGTGGTATGGGACATGGGTCACTTGGGTCAGGTCAGGTCGAGGAAGCCGATCAGTGACTGATGAAAGCATAACACACGAGTTGTATCTGGATATCCAGTACCTAAACGCACCCATTTCCCACTTTCTCTTGCGCAGTTGAGTGGTATTACTGTGCTATTAAGTAATCAAGGGAGAAATTAAATGCCTGTGTTATTGTAAGATCGTTGTTTCGTTTTGTCTAAAATCGCAACTCAGCTGTATTTGTTATTATTACCTTATTACAGAAATGACTGTGGTTAGGTGGATGTGTAGTGTGTCCTTGAATGCGAGGCCTGGGGGGGCAAGGTTTACAATGGGGGAGTTGAGAGGAAGGATGGGACTGGAGTGTATTGGTGTTGTGATGAGGAGGGACTGATTGAGATGGTTTAGGCAAGTTGAGGGGATGGGGGATGACATTTGGGTGTGGAAGGTGAGAGGTGTTTACATCAGGGGTAGGGTTGTGAGAGGCAGACCAAAAAAGGCCTGTGATGAGGTTATATAATTATAGTAAATGAATAAATATTCATAGAGTCTACATGTTTTTTATTGTTATTTTCTGCTTACTCAATCATTTTGTGGGGATCAATGTTATGATGATTATAAGATGAAGGTGATGGTGATGATGATGGTAGTGGTGATAATAATGAAAATTGTGGCGGTGGTGGTGGTGGTGGTTGTGATGATAATGGTGATGATAACTCTCTGCTCAACCCCACTAACTGTTTCCGTTTTCTACAGGGCGTGGACGAATGCATTGGCGCGACCCTACTCTACCCCAACGGGAAAATTGCCTCCATTACGGCATCGATGAAGTCTGACCTGCCCTCGGAGGCGTTTGTGATTGGCACGAAGGGCAGGATAAAGGTGAGAGAGAGAGAGAGGTACTACCATGAGAGTGAATTATGGCTGGCTGACCACACAGCCATCACTCTCAGGTGGGAAACATTCAGCCTCAAGCACAATCATTTGGTGATCCCTCTTCATAGTGACTGTTTATAGAGTCAGATTCCGAGCTAAGACTCTCACATTGTTACAGATCATATTACACATTTCGATGTTACAAGTCTTATTACAGGTATACCCCAATTTAACAATGCAGTTGGTTATGTAAAAATCCATCGTTAGGCGGGGTATCATATATTGGGGTAGATTTAACATGTAAAGTAATCCCCCCAACCAAGTCCAAAACCCCCCCAAATGAGTCCCCAAGCAAGTTTAAAGCCAATCTAAATGGCCTAACAGCTGTCAAGGAAGCTAACCTAAGCCTAACACTTGTAAATAACTCACTAAAACCAACAAATAAAATCTGAATCGTCAAGTATAAGTTTGGAAAAATCAAGCTTAGTAAACTGTACCCCAAAATGACAATGTTCACCCCACCTATGACTAAAACACATTAATTTTACTTTAAAAACAGTATATAACTCAATCTAAACACACAATTTTAGTCTGAAATATAATCAAAATCGGTAAAAAAAATAAATAAATAAAAAACCATCGTTAAACTGGGGTTTGACCATCGTTAGGCAGGATATGGTGGTATTTCAACCCCCATCGTTAAGCCGGGGTAATGAATCTAGGGGTATCGTATATCGAGGTATACTTGTACTGATACCAAATCGTTGCAAATATTCTAATTCATCTGAGAGTGTTGCAGATCTTCATACACGTCACATTGTTACAGATCTAATTACACATCTCATTGTTACAAATCTTATTACACATCTCAAATTGTTAGATATTATTAGTGCACATCTCAAATTTCTTTTTTCCTGACAGTTTCCAGCAACTGTTGGGAAATAATTAGCTGGATTTAGCACTTGGTTTAGCTTCTAGTTCACAGGAATCATCAGCTGTATCATGGCCAAGCACAGTACAGTATGAGGATTCCTTAGTGGAAGTAAATGACTTCAGTTTTACCATATATACATATATGTTTGTATGTAAGTAAAAATAAGTGTACAGTACTGTGATGGTGATGTTGACTGTCCGTTTATCAGGTGTTCTACCCTATGTGGTGTCCAGAGCAGTTTGAGTCGCCATCAGGCACATTTACGGAGCGTCTGCCCAACACCGGACATCAGTTCAACTTCTCGAACAGCCAGGGACTCATGTACGAGGCTGTGGAAGTCCGCCGCTGCCTGAAGGAGGGTAAGTGGTTGATGATATTGGGCTGTGGTTTATTTTATTGTTAAAGTTGCATTCTGCTTTATCTTGAATTTTTTGGTCTAAATGGGCTAAAAGGATGCTCAGTACAACAGCCAGGGACTCATGAATGAAACTACAGAGGACCACCACTCCCTGAAGGAGGATAAGAGTACCGGTATCTGGCTGTCTATAGCCAGACGCCTAAATGGAAGAAGGTGGCCTCAAACAAATCCCCTCCGTGTCACCCAGTCCTCCACCATCAATATTTATGCATAGTTTTAACTGTCCTATTTAATGCATAATTTTATGGTGTGTCCTTCATGTAGTGTATGAACTTTAATGTTAGATGACTATTTTAATGTGTGTTATTATATATATATATATATATATATATATATATTTATATATTTTAGCTACTCCGGATCTGCTTTCACTGCTGTTGTATGGCAGCAATGACCTCTTTTGTTACATTGCCACAATCTTTTAGTGTAATCAGTCACTCAGTCAGGTTGCTTTATCCCCCTTCTGTCCCTCCACCCCATCCCTCCAACTGATGCCTTGTCTGTCCCTCCCACCTCCCATCTTCCACCTCAGTCTTAGTTAGTTTCTCATGTTGCATTTTTTCCACTTGGCCAAACTATCTCTAGACTGGTACAGGCCATCCTCATTGCTGCATGTGTCAGGCTATTCGAATACCTGGCGCCCCTCTCTAGCACCAGATAAAAGAGTGTAACCATCGAGTATAACCGTCATTTTGCTCTTGACAGGCCTTCTGGAGAGCCCTGGGATGCCCCACTCCGAGTCCGTCACCATTGCCGAGATCATGGAAGCTGTTCGTACCCAGGCCGGCACAGTTTATCCTGGGGACGAGTAAACAGATTGTGCATTGGATGGGACTTAAACACTTTCTTGGATTATTGTAAGTGCCTGTGTTTAGGTAATACACTTTACTGAAGTATGTGTTGATGTAGAACTAAGCAGTAGTAGTAGTGAGAGTAGCAATATTGTGGCCACAAAAGTAACAGTGAATACGGGAAATGTTGTACAAGTAATTGAGTCAGAGATTGGATGAAGTTAAGTGCTGTCTTGGAATTTGGTAAGTGCCTACATTTTGATAGCTCTTTTTTGTGCTGTATGTAGAAGTAGACCTAATCAGCAGTGGAAGTAGAGAGGTTAGTAATGAACAGAAAACTAACTATACAGGTTCAAGATGGAGATTGTTAGTGAATGTAGAGATAACAGTAAATACCAAATTCATTAGTGTGAATCTTATAGTCGTGTGCATAAACAAAAATATGGAGGCCTTGAGTTACACTCCATGTCAGCTGGTTTGCTTAAACATACTATGGAATTGACATTTGTGGGAATCCACATCTGTACACTCTTTGAATGCCAAAATTACTGTGATAAAGTATGTGAAGCTCAGGATGGTTGCCCACAGGTGTTTTCATTTGTTTAAGCATACAACCACAGACAGACTTCGAGGAATCCATTCTTGTATGTTTGTAAGTGCCTTGATGTTGATAACTTACAGTATTGTACACTATGTAGATGTGGAACAAACCATTAGTGACAGCAATGGATGTACAGTAGTGAACAGATATAATGAATTCACAGTTGACAGAAGGTGGACTTAAGAAATATGATGATAAGTGAGTGCAGTATTAAAACAGAATAGAATATTAACAGGTCTATAATGCATGCCAAATGAACTGAATGTATTATCAAGGAAGAGTATGATGATGGCTGAATATAGAATGAATACAGTTGATAAGTGAGTGCAAAAATAAAAGAAAAGTGCTATAATGGATACTAAATTAGCTGAATGCATTATCAAGAAAGAGTATGTTGATGACAACGCAAAATATATACAGAATATAAAATTAACATGGCTTACAAAGTATATTGGTTAAAAAGAAAAGTTCAAGAGAGTGTTTCCTAAGCAAAGGAAGTGCTCACAGATGGTACAAATTAAATACTATCTTGGAGAGAAATGGAGCCAGAATTTTGTTATGGGGGGGGGATATTGTGTTAAGTAGTAAAAGCAGTCCAGAATCGTTTATTAACCCTCTTGTTACCAATGATGCAGGCTGTGTCCAACCACGAGTGAGTACTTGGGACACAGGCCTGGGCGCCCAAGGCCTTGCACTGAGAACCCACCCCCGTCACCGCTGTATTCCCACACTCAGTAGTTCATAAACAATTTATCCTCACACCATTATTTATGCTTCGATAATAGTTATTATTATTATTTTTTTTTTTCACTTTAATCCTGAATAAATATGCTTATGGTGTTGTAAAAAAAAATCAACCAAATTTAAATTATGCCTTAATCAATTTTTTCTTACTTCAGTTTTCTCAGTTTTTCTTATAGAAATATAATTTTTATGGTAAATGTTACTGAGAAAAAGTTATAGGGAATTTATTTGGCTACATTTTGGTGTATAAAGAATTACTGTAGGTCAGTTAGGGCCGATATTATGGAGCGCGAAAGGAAATTACCTCACTCTCAGAGCAAGTCTCATAGCACAGTGACTGGGGCAGTGGGGCAACACTGGGTGCAAGGTGGGTTGAGCACGGTGAAGGAATACACGGGGACGGAAGTAGTGCTTTGTTATCGCGCAGAAATGGTTGTAAAATCATTCCATAACCCAAAAAACAGGGGCCATTTTGTTCAGCACACCTGGTGTCGAATGGTAACGAGCGGTTGAAATGTGCACAGATGCAGCTTGTGTTAAATGGTAACGAGTGCACGATATTTGCATCACACCCAGAACCACCAAAGAGTTAATAACTGAGTGCTTAAATGAAGGAATAATTAATTGACTCAGTGGCTACCTTCCTGTTTAGCGTATTTGTTAGGAGGTGGATGCCCGGATTCCTCAGGCCCTTCCTTGGCTTTGACCATGATGCTGAGGTTGTAAATGACTTGTGTTGGTAACAACTGTCAGCATTCACCTGACAAAACTGAGTCATGCCAGTAGTTTCAGTCTCTCATGATTGCCTGAAATTCTGTGATCTTTAGTTTTGAGGAGAAATTCAGTGATTTTACTTGTTTTGAGAAAGGAGTAAGTCTCCCAGGTTACTACAGTAGTCAGATCAATCCATGAGTTTGACTATACTTGGCTATCAGCTGCACAATAATTGGTTAGGGGTCTTTTCCAGGCTAGAATAAAGTTAATACACCATTATACTGGTAATTACACTACTGTATTGTTTGTTTATGTAGAACTAACAATCAAGGACATTAATGAACACAGTATACAGAAAAGCAGAAACAGTCATTATTATTAGCAGTAGTTGTAGCCCCAGGTTCATGTGAAATGTGAACCTGGTGGGCTGCAGGCTGATGTTGTCCACCATCCTTCTTTTCTGGGGATAGAGAGGGAGTTGAAAGACATTTGTATAACTGGGCAGGAGGGCTTCTGGTTTGTATCAGTGCCACCACATGAAGGCATCTCACTCCAGCATCAAAGCAGCTATTAAAATAATTAAATGAATATATGAGATAATACAGATTTAACTGAAGATTTGCAACTTTAAAACATGCCATAAAGCAGTGATGACGATACTAAACTGTTGCAAGGATAGCATTGACCTTGAATATTTGGTTAACCCTTTCACATACCAATGATGGCCGTCATTGGCTTCTGAGGCTCACACGTTTGGATGATGGCCGAAGCTGTCATCCGAACGTCTTCCTGTTCATTTCCATGTTTCTGCAGTATTATTGCTCCAGGTACAATAAATTGTACATCGTAGGAAGGAAATTTATTCAGCTATGTCATGGAGCAAAAAATGTTATTCAATCTTGAACAGTTTTGTTTTATTTGGCAGAATTTTATTTAAAGCATAAAATTTGTGCATGTTGGCTAAATTCTACTCTCTTTTTTTAGCATTTTGTTTTGTGTTTATTGCCTTTTTGAACATAGTATGATAAAGTACAGTTGCTAAGCTTTGAAAATAGATGAAGTTGAGGTGTATACAATGGCTAGTAACATTGCTACGAGCGGGAGTAGTAAAACATCTCCATGCGACTGCATGTCAGAATTTTGCTCGCTTTTTCTACATATATTATTTTGCATATATTTTCTGCATTTATTATTTTGCATATATTCCTTTTTTGAGCATAGTGTGGTAAAGTACAATTACTAAGCATCAAAACAAGACCAGATTGAGCTCTCTTCGATGAATAATAACTTTGCTGTGAGTGGTAGTATTAAAACATCCCTACGTGACCTCACACAGTGCATCAGCCAGTCACTCACCACAGCAATTATTTACAAGCACCCCTAACGGGAAGGAGTTAAGATATTGACTATAGAATTAAGAAACTGATTTAAAAAGAAATAGTACAAAAATTGTGCCAGTAGATAAAGAAATTAGTCTTTGTAGTTTAGTGATCAGTTCTCTCACCATTTTGACTTATCTTGTTCACTCTCTCTCTCTGAAAGTCCTTTGGTCTTGGTTGTCAAAAATTTGAGCTCTAGAATTATTATTATTTTTCTTTATTATTGTTATTGTTATTACTATCATCATCATCATCTAATCCTACATTGCCCCATGAGGAGTGTAGGAGCCCGGGGCTAGGAAAGTTGGTCGCGACATTTAAGATGAGAGTGACCAGCTTCACTCATCCCTGAACGGCATTATGTGAGCAATAAAACCCCAACCATCGCTTGGATATAAACCTTCATTGGCTCAATCTGATTGGAGCTCTGTAATTACCCACTAAACCACCAGGCCCCTATTATTATTATTACTATTATTATTATTATTATTACTACTACTATTATTTTTTGTGCGTGTGTAGCTTTTAATTGATAGGTGATGAGCAGTAGTAGTAATTTTTGTGAGTTGGTACAGTAGTTACACTACAGAGAAAAACTATAGCCTTTTTACTCTAACTTGGCCTAAAATTACCATCTCTCCGTCTTCAGTGTTGGGTTGTAGCAATAGGTAACACTAGACTATAATGCTAATCATGAAGAAGTGCTGTGGAAAGGATGCAGAGCCATAGCATTATCTTTTTCAGCCATATATGTGATATAGGCAGCTAAATGGCAAAATCTGGACCAAGGTAGAGTAAAAACAGTAGTCTACAAAGCTGAAGAAACTTGTAAAAAAAAAAAAATAATAAAAAAAAAAAAAGTTGTAGAAATTTATCTTTGTTGTATGACCTTGTAGAATAAATTGGATTACTAATTTCCGTTCTTTTACTAATATTGTTGTGAAATGTCGATTTACTGTAGTTTTAATTACTAGGTTATAGTGTAGCTGTATTAACGGTAGAGTAGCTATGTAATATATTGAAAAGGTTCCAAAACTCTTCACAGTGTGAACTGTGGAGATATTTTTTGTGTATAGCCAGATGCCATAATCCTGTGAGAGGTGGCTTTTTAACTTTGATTTACAGCAGTTGTGTTACAGGGAGGGGCACTAACTCTGTGCCAACCCACTTGCTGACACGTAGGGAACGTGTATGGGTTGGCTATATGGTTACCACCCAGCATTGTAAATGATTTCCTGGCTAACAGAAGTAAGGTGGTGTGCATGTAATTTTAGAAGTGAAAGTGAGGTATGGAATTTTGTGGAGAAAGTATGAAAAAAAGATTCACATGTATCTTTACTGTAACTGGGCTAGGATGCTATACCCCCCCCCCTCTCTCTCTCTCTCTCTGGTGTATATATTAAGGTGTGATCAATACAGGAGCTATCTCACACTCCATCACTGGTTTGAATTGACCCTAACTCACCCCCCCCCCTCTCTCTCTCTCTCTCGCTCTCGCTCTCTCTCCACTCCTTGCTTTATATTCCTTCTCCATTCATCCTTCCTCCATTCTCTCCTCCTTCCTTCCCATCCTCCTCGTATCTCTTTCCTTTCCTCTCCTTCCATTCATTGTCTCCCTTCATACTCTCTCCTTCCCTTTATTCTCTCTCCTCTTCCTTTCCTCTTTTCACTTTTCCTCCCCTTCTGTTTTTTCTTTCCTCCCCGGCATCTATCTTTCCCCCTTTCCGTCCCTTCCTTCTTTCTCCCCTTCCCTTCCTTCTTTCTCCCCTTCCCTTCCTTCTTTCTCCCCTTCCCTTCCTTCTTTCTCCCCTTCCCTCCCTTCTTTCTCCCCTTCCCTTCCTTCTTTCTCCCCTTCCCTTCCTTCCTTTTTCCTCCTTTTCCCTTCCTTCTTTCTCCCCATCCCTTCCTTCTTTCTCCCCATCCCTTCCTTCTTTCTCCCCTTCCCTTCCTTCCTTTTTCCTCCTTTTCCCTTCCTTTTTCCTCCTTTTCCCTTCCTTCCTTTTTCCTCCTTTTCCCTTCCTTCCTTTTTCCTCCTTTTCCCTTCCTTCTTTCTCCCCTTCCCTTCCTTCCTTCTTTCTCCCCTTCCCTTCCTTCTCTCTCCCCTTCCCTCCCTTCTCCCATTCCGTCAGTCTTTACCTGCCTTTACTCTCTCCCTTCTCGTTTCCCTCTCTTTCCCCTTCCTTTCCTATTCCTCCCTTTTTACCTGCTTTCCCTCCCTTTTTTTTTTCTCATATCCTTCCCTTCCGTGTCCCCACACCTTTCTTCCCTTTCATTTTCCTCCCATCCTTCCTTCTCTCTCCCTCTCTCTCCCTTCCCTTCCATCTCGCCTTCCCTCCCTTCTCCAATCCGCGGCGCCAAATCTCAGTGCCCGAGCTTCCCGCCAGAACCTCATCTTGGCGCGCAAACTTCAATTTTCCCGCGTTAACGAGGATGATGGACAGGGCGCGCGCGGTCACTCCAATTTTCGCTCAACCATTCGCCCGGGACCACATTGCATCGCTCCCTACGTCCCTGAAATAACTCCTAATCTATCCTTTACTCCTTTCTAGCCATTTATTCTCGACTAGCCAACTTATGGAGGGAAGTGGATGGATTTGAATTTGAAAGTGGTCGGGTGGAAATAGTCATGGCCGTTGCCCCTGGAGACCTTGTAAACAAACGATCTGGGAGCGAAGGGGAACGGGAAGGCGGGTTGGGTTGTGAGGTGGGCAAGATTAGGGAAGCTGATGAAGGTTGATATGAGAGGAGAGGAGAGACCAGTGGAGCTTGAGCCGCCCTGCCCGCCTGTATATAGTCAACAGTCAAGGCAGAGAGAGGAGGAGGAAGAGGAGGGGGATGGAGCGGGAGGGAGGGAGACGGAGAGCGAGCGTATTTGAATTTATTGATACTCGTATGCGTGTTTTATTAATTTTTGATTGAATTTTCTGTATTCGTATGCGTGTTTAATTGTATTCACAGGTGATTGAATTGTCTATTAGTAGCTGCTTTATGTTGATTTATTTAAAAGCTATTTGTTTGCTAAGGGAGAGGTTTCGGATTTAAATTTATAGTTGATATATAATTCAGCACGAGTGGACTGCGGTAACTTCGAGCATTACCACGAGGGGTTAGAAGGAATAGGACTGTTTGATATTTTTTGGGGGGGTGGGGAACGATTATGGCCGATTTGCCTGTCAGTTTTAGTTTATCAGTTCATTTGAGATTATTATTATTATTATTATTATTATTATTATTATTATTTTATGTATGGACTTGTTTACCTGTCTGGATTCGTCTGACTATCGATATCTGTATCTATATTTAAGTTTACCTGTTTATCTGTCTGTTTGTTTGTCTTTTTTACACTCTATATGTTTGTCTTTATATTTATTTAGGAGAATTGTCAACTCTCACTTTTACAGTGCTTTACTCCGTGCATTGCTTCCCTCCCTCCCTCACCTCTCTCCTTCCTTCCTCTCCCTCCTTTCTCTCCTTCTTTCCCTCCCTTCTTCCTTTTTTCCCTCCCTTCTTCCTTCCTGCTTGCCCTCCAACCTCTTTCCCTCATCCTTTCTTGTTTCCACATTCCGTCTCTCCTGTCTTTTCATCCTTTCATTCTCCATCCCTCCCTCTCTCCTCCCTTCTCTCACCCTTCCTCCCTCTTTTCCTCCCTCCCTCCCTTCACTCTCCCTTCCTTCCAACTTACTTTACCTCCAGCCTTCTTCCCATCCTTCCTTCCGTTGGTTCTTCCTCCCTCCTCCCTCCTTTCTTCCTTCCAATCATCTTTCCTCTTCCTCCCTCCTTCCCTCTCCACCCTCCTTCCTTCTCCCTCCCCCCTTCCCTCTCCACCCTCCCTCCTTCCCTCTCCTCCCTCCTTCTCACTCTCCTCCCTCCTTCCCTCCCCTCCCTCCTTCCCTCTCCCTCCTTCCCCCTCCCTCCCTCCTTCTCCTTCCTCCTTCCCTCTCCCCTCCTTTCTTCCAGTTACCTTCCTTCTCCTTCCCTCTCTTCCTCCCTTCTGTTTTCCTCCCTCCTTCCCTTTCCTTCCTCCTTCTCTCTCTCCCTCCCTCCCTCCTGTTTTCCTCCCTCCCTATCGCTTCCACATGATCTCCGTTCATCCTAAAAAAAAAAAAAAAAAAAGCAAAATGTGAAAAATATCAACCCTTTCAGTACGACGATGAATTTTCTTTACTCAGCTGACGGGGGATAGATAGAAATAGATAGATGGATAGATAGATGTAGGTAGATGATAGATAGGTAACAAGAGAGAGGGATGGATAGATAGATTGATAGATGGTTTGATTGATAGGTAACAAGAGATGGATAGATAGATAGATTGATAGATAGGTAACTAAAGAGATAGATATAGATAGATTAATAGATAGAGGTAACTGAAGATAGATAGATTGATAGATAGATAGGTAACAAAAGAGATGGATGGATAGATAGATAGATAGATAGATTAATAGATAGATAGGTAACTGAAGAGATAGATTGATAGATAGGTAACAAAAGAGATGGATAGATAAATAGATAGATAGAGATAGAGTGACAGATTGATAGGTAACTAAAGAGATAGATAGATAATAAAAGATGTGTAAATAAATGAATGGATTGGTGGATGGTTGGGCAGATAGATAGATATAAACAGGTAGATGTAAGTAGATAGATACATGGGTAGATAGATAGACTGTTAGAGGTAAAGTTAGATAGATGGATGGCAGAGATGGAAAAGGATAGATAAATAAGTAGTTAAACTGGTGGTAACTTCATCTCTCTCTCTCTCTCTCTCTCTCTCTCTCTCACACACACACACACACACCTCCTACCGTGCTTTCGTTTCTTCTCTCTCTCTCTCTCTCTCTCTCTCTCTCTCTCTCTCTCTCTCTCTCTCCTACCATGCTTTCGTTCGTTTCATTGATTCTCTCTCTCTCTCTCTCTCTCTCTCTCTCTCTCTCTCTCTCTCTCTCAGCTCCTCACCTTAGCAATTAGCCAGCACAGGACCCAGGTGAGATGATTAGGCCTTTTAAAAATCTTCCTTCCTTCCTTCCTTCCCTCCTTCCTTCCCTCCTTCCTTCCCTCCTTCCTTCCTTCCCTCCTTCCTTCCTTCCTTCCATCCATCCTTCCTTCCATCCTTCCTTCCATCCTTCCTTCCTTCCTTCCATCTTTCCTTCCTTCCTTTATATCTTCCGCCTTTCTTTTTCTTTCATTCTTTCCCTCTCTTTCTTTCCTTCCTTCCTTTCTTCCACCTCTCCTCCCTCCCTCCCTCCCTCCCTCCTGTCCCTTCTCTTCCCTTCCCTTCCTTCCTTCCTTCCTTCCTTCCTCCCTCCCTCCCTCCCTCCCTCCCTCCCTTTCTTCCTTCCTTCCTTCCACCTCTCCTCTCTCCCTTCCTCTCCTACTCAGTCTTTCATCCTAATTTTCCGGGTTGAATGAAGTAGCTCCCAGTTACAAGAAAGAAAACCTTGTAGGCCTAGGCGGCTCCCTCGCACTTCTTCGTGACTACTTTTGACGTTTATTTTTCACCTGAGGGAACCGGGCAATTCACACTTTGAAAACTAAATCGTGGTTGTGTGAAATTTGATGAGCCTTTATCAGGTAGAAATGCGTCTCCTTGGTTACTAGTCAAATCCACCCTCCAATCTGACTACACCTGGCCATCAACTGAGCTGGAAGGGGTTAGGAATGCGTCTCCTTGGTTACTAGTCAAATCCACCCGTCAATCTGACTACACCTGGCCATCAACTGAGCTGGAAGGGGTTAGGAATGAGTCTCCTTGGTTACTAGTCAAATCCACCCTCCAATCTGACTACACCTGGCCATCAACTGAGCTGGAAGGGGTTAGGGATCTTTGTTAGGAATGCGTCTCCTTGGTTACTAGTCAAATCAACCCCCAAATCTGACTACACCTGGCCATCAACTGAGCTGAAAGGGGTTAGGGATCTTTCTTAGGAATGCGTCCCCTTGGTTACTAGTCAAAACCCTCCAATCTGACAACACCTGGCCATCACGAGCT
>NC_136968.1:33792052-33794552 GCF_032717465.1 Coenobita brevimanus | reverse complement strand
AAAATGAATCGCTAAGGAACAGGTGTTAGGGAGCTTTCTTAACCGACAGGTCCCCAAGCTCCCTAACACCTCATCCTTAGCGATTTATTTTTGGATATGACTGGTTAATATCCTTTTTACGTTATTTATGCAGAGTATGGCATTAAAGCTCCTTAACACCTCTTCCATAGCGATTTATTTTTAGATATGGCTGGTTAATGTCTTTTTGCGCGTTATTTATGCAGAGTATAGCGATAGTGGAAGGATTTATTGAACATAAAAGAACAGTAAGGTGTAATAAACAAAATAAATCGCTAAGGAACAGGTGTTACGGAAAGAGAATCCCAGTGTGTGTGTGTTAAATTGAGGATAACACACTTAGATATGGTGTTAGGGAATTCGATTTATATAACACAGAAGACAGTAAGGTGTAGTAAACAAAATAAATCGCTAAGGAAAAGGTGTTAGGGATTACGAACCCGTGTGTGTGTGTGTGTGTGTGTGTGATCTTGCATGAAGGATAGGGAAAGTACAGGACAATTTTGCCTCGTCTCTTGTGCTACTGTCTGTCTGTCTGTCTGTCTGTCTGTCTGTCTCTCTCTCTCTCTCTCTCTCTCTCTCTCATGAACAGAAGAAGGAAGACAAATAAAAGAAATACTTTACACTACAAAATCCCCATATAACATCGTCATATTTTAGGGCAAACATATTTTAGGTCTGATTTGACTAGTAACCAAGGAGACTGAAAATAAACCGCTTGTAACATGGTCTTAAGGGCCTTTGGAATAAAATGTTCTCCTAGAATAACTCGGATTGAACTCGCGACCGCACTATCCTCATTCCCCCGTTCTTACCACTTGACAAACATAGTAAATTGGTAGGTAGGTAGGTAGGTAGGTATATGATGTTAGTAGGTAGGTAGATAAGACGAGGAAATAATAGTTGGTAGGTAGAGGTAAGTAGGTTGCATGGACAGGTAGGTAGGTAGATTAGTAAGTAGGTAGGTAGGTATATGATGTTAGTAGGTAGGTAGATGAGACGAGGAAATAATAGTTGGTAGGTAGAGGTAGGTAGGTAGGTAGATTAGTAAGTAGATGGGTAGGTATATGATGTTAGTAGGTAGGTAGATGAGACGGGGAAATAATAGTTGGTACGTAGAGGTAGGTAGGTAAGTAGATAAGTACGTAGGTAGGTAGATATGTGATGTTAGTAGTTATTTAGATGAGACAAGCAGGTAAGATATGGTAGGTAGAGGTAGGTAGGTGGCATAGGTAAGTAGATATGTAAGTAGGTAGGTACATAATTCAGGTGTGTATACAGGCGGGTAGGTAGATGTATGTACGTTAGGTAAGTGGAGTGCGGGTAGACAGGTAAATGAACCATGTAAGTAGGTAGGTAGGTAGACAGTTCGAGGAAGTATGTCGATGGTTACTGTAGTCTTATATAGGTAGGTAGGAAGGTGGGTAAGTAAATAGATAGATAAATGAAGATAGGGGACAGATAGCCAGATAGATAAATAGATAGGTAGGTTAATGAATAGATAAAGTAGACAGCTAAGTACATAGATAAGAAAATAATCTAACAAATTCAATCCAGCTCCCTCTTCCGAAAAAAGAAAAGAAAAGAAAGTCTGCGGAAAATGCAACCCAAGTTTCAAAAAAGGAAAGACATCTTCATCCTTTTAAAAAATCTACGGAAAATGCAACCCAGATTTAAAAAAAAAATCTACGGAAAATACAACCCAAATTTCAAGAGCCAAGCCAACTCCCATGCATCAGAACGACCCCCCACCCCCTACCAGCCCCACCATCATCATCAAAGGCTCATTAACTACATTTGCCCTCTAATGACAAAATGGGCCAAAGCGAAGCGCGGGACCTGACTGTTCGAACCACCCTCCTTCATTAGGGCCATTTAATTACTTGACAAACTTGAAGGGGGAGCGTTCGGAGGCGTTGGCGTGGCGTGGGCTTGGGTTGGGGTGGTGGTGGTGAGTGGGGGGTGTTGTAGGGGTTAGCAGTTTTATTATTATTATTATTATTATTATTTTATTATTATTATTATTATTATTGTTATTATTATCATTATTATTATTATTATTATTGTTATCGCCATAATCGTGTTAATAATAATAATAATAATAATAGTTTTATTGTTAGTAGCAGTAGTAGTAGTTGTTGTTGTTGTTGTTGTAATAATAATAATAATAATAATAATAATATAAATAACAATAATAAAACAATCACTACTATAACCCTATCATAACCACCACCTTGGGACATGAATCAGTGGATACAGGATGCCATGAATATTAAAGTCTCCCCTCTCTTACAGGAGTTACGAGGCTTCCTGCAACACAACTGCTGGGTGGAGGGAGTGCTGTATAGAAAGAGAGAGAGTGAGAATGAGAGAGAGGGAAGGGGGGGTATCCAGTCCAACCTTCCTCTATGTGTTAGTGTGCTTTTTCAAGAGGCAGGGAATGCACAGGTAAGAGAGGTGATATTTAGTACTGGATTGAAGA
>NC_136968.1:33779552-33787052 GCF_032717465.1 Coenobita brevimanus | reverse complement strand
ATGACGACGATTAGGGTGGTAGTTGTGGTGGTGGTGGTGGTAGTTGTAGCTGTGATGATGATGACGATTAGGGTGGTAGTTGTGGTGGTGGTGGTAGTGGTAGCTGTGATGATGATGATGATGATGATGACGACGATTAGGGTGGTGGCGGTTGTGGTGGTGGTGGTAGTGGTAGCTGTGATGATGATGATGATGACGACGATTAGGGTGGTAGTTGTGGTGATGGTGGTGGTAGCTGTGATGATGATGATGATGACGACGATGGCGACAGGAGAGACTGGTTAAATCCTGTTTCTAAGCTGAATAAGATCGGCCGGGGGATTTATGAATTATGAATATAAAAAAATATATAAATAAAGAATAAATGAGGAATAAATGCGAATAAAGGAAATAAAAATCAAGATAGAAAAAGACAAAAAAGAAAACGAAAAAACAAGAAAAAAAAACAAGAAAAACGGAAAAAAACTCGAAAAGCCTTTGGGAAAAATGACTTAAAATTTTTGGGGTAAAAATAATGATTCTTTTTTTTTTTTTTTTAGTTTTTATTTTGGAAGTGTTAGGGCAGAAAGTGGGTATAGGTTATTTATTATTATTATTATTATTATTATTGTTATTATTATTTTATTATTATTATTATTATTTTATTATTTACCATTTTACATTCTTCTTCTTCTTCTTCTTATTATTATTATTATTTTTATTATTATTATTATTATTATTATTGGATTAATAAACTTCCGTATATTCAGTTATAGATATTAAGGTATAGTATTGCGTACATTATTATTATTGTTATTATTATTATTATTATTATTATTATTATTATTAAAATGCCGGAGTTCAGCATGTGATGTGGTGTGTGGAAGGAAGAGAAGACGGAGGGGGGTGCAAGGAACAGCGTGGTGGACTGAAAAGAGGTGAAACAGGCTGTGGCACAAAAGAATAAAGCATACAATGAATGGATGAGAAATAGGGGCGTGGAAGAAGTTGAGAGGCGGAAGAGAGAGTTATATGTAGAAAGAAAGAGAGAGGTGAAAAGATTAGTAAGAGAGAGTAAGAAGAGAGTGGATGAGGAATTTGGAAGGAATTTGAGTGTAAAGTGGAGGGACTGTAAGAAAATGTTCTGGAGAGAGGTGAAAAGAGTAAGACAGGGTGGAAGTGAAGTTAGCAGGGGAGTGAAAGATAAAAATGGTAGATTACTAGTGGAGAAGGGAGAAAAAGTGAGCAGATGGAGAGAACACTTTAAGGAATTGTTGAACGTAGAGGATGGAAGTAATGCGAGTATAAGTGGCTGGGGAATGGCTGGGAGAAGGAGGGAGGTGAGAAGACGGGAAGAAATCAGTAGGATAGAAGTTGTGGAAGCAATGAAGAAAGTTAAATCGGGGAAAGCCCCAGGAATTGATGGAGTGTGTGGTGAAATGCTGAAGCATGGGGAGAGATAGTAGTAGAATGGATGTGGAAGATGTGCAGATTGGCCTGGGAGGAAGGTAGAGTCCCGGAGGATTGGAAGTCAGGTATAATTATTCCCTTGTACAAAGGAAAAGGGGAAAAAGAAGTGTGTGGTAATCATAGGGGCATTTGTCTTCTTAGTATAATAGGAAAGGTGTATGGTAGGATACTTATTGACAGAGTTAGAGAAAGAACAGAGAAATTAGTTGGAGAAGAACAGGGAGGCTTTAGGAAGGGAAGTGGTTGTGTAGATCAGATATTCATTCTTAGATCTTTAGTTGAAAAGTTTCTAGAGAAGGGAAAGAAGTTGTATGCGGCTTTCATGGATTTGGAGAAAGCATATGACAGGGTGGATAGACAAGGATTGTGGAAAGTGTTAAGAATATATGGAGTAGATGGGAAGTTGTTGAATGCTGTGAAGAGCATGTACGATGGTGCAAAGGCTGCAGTGCGTGTGGATGGTGAACTAAGTGAATTTTTCTCTTTGAAAGTTGGTTTGAAACGGGGATGTGTCATGTCTCCATGGTTGTTCAATCTGTACATGGATGGGGTAATAAAAGAGGTACAAGGTAGGGTAGTGGATGTTGGAGTGGCCCTGGTGAGAGAGGATAGTGTTTGGAAACTCCTTGTACTGTTGTTTGCAGATGATACTGTGTTGTTGAGTGAAGACGAATGGGAGCTGCAAGGCTTGGTGGATGAGTTTGAGAGAGTGTGTAAGAAACGGAATCTAAAGGTGAATGTAGGGAAGAGTAAAGTGATGGTCTTTGAGAGAGGTGAAGTCAGTGAATGTACAGCGAGGTTGGATTGTGAGGAATTGGAAAATGTAAGTACGTTTAAGTACTTGGATAGTGTGATGAGTAAGGATGGAGGTTTGGAGGGTGAAGTGCTTGAAAGGGTACAGCAGGGAAGAAAGGTTGCTGGTTCTTTGAAAGCAGTGATAAGAAACAGGGAAGTGAGCATGGAAGTGAAAAAGTTACTACATGACAGTATTGTGATACCAACTCTAACGTATGGAAGTGAAGCTTGGACGTTGTTGGAAGGACACAAGTCAAGAGTGAGAGCAGTGGAAATGAGTTTTTTAAGAGGAGCCTGTGGAGTCACATGGAGAGACAGGCTGACGAATGAGGATATAAAGGAGCGTTGTGGTGTTGATGTGGATGTGATAGGAAGCGTTATGAGGAACATACTGAGGTGGTTTGGCCATGTGGAGAGGATGGAGGGTGAAAGACTGATGAAAAGAGTGTATGTGAGTGAGGTGGAGGGAGGAAGAGGGAGGGGGAGGCCGAGGATGAGATGGAGGGATGGGGTGGAGAGGTATATGAGAGAGGGGTGTGTGAGTTGGGAGCAGGGCAGTGAAATGGCGGGGGACAGGGCGACTTGGAGGCGATTTGTTTGTGGCCACCCCAAACGGGATTGAGGCGTCTGGCAATAGATAGATAGATTATTATTATTATTATTATTATTATTATTATTAAAATTGCCTACGTTATTATTATTATTATTATTAAAATTGCCTAAGTTATTTTTATTATTATTATTATTATTATTAAAATGCCGGAGTTCAGTTATTTATTATTATTATTATTATTATTATCATCATCATTCTTATTCTTCAGAGTGGCGTTATTCTGCATAAAATAGACCGTACATTGTTATTTGTTGACACTTTAAGAATTCCTCCGTTCATCCTCACATCAGCCAACTTCCAACGCATTTTAGCGGATGTCGGGAGAGAGATATGTCATTTTTTGAGCAAATATGTCGACTCCGCGGCATTTTTCAGACGTTTTTGGCCCTTTTTTCAATGATTTTCGACTCCCACGGCTTCAAAATGGGTTAAAATTGGCGGGAAAATGCGGAATTGAGGATGGGTAATTTTTGCCGGGAGATTATGCCTGCGTTCGTGAGGTATCTGGCGACAAGTGCGGATTCGGTCGATTTGAAATTCGTCTTTCCAGGATTTGATCAGCATAACTACGCGAACGATACGTGAGAGGCTCCTTCTCTCCTCTCTTCCTCCCTCCCTCCCATCCCTCCCTCCCTCCCTCCCTCCCGCTTTTCATAATACTCTCCCTCCCTCCCCTCCCTTCCCGCGCGCTGTCTTGAGCCGAGCGCTTCTTTTGTCTCCCAACCCTCCCCCCTCCCTCCCCTTCTCCCCCTTTCCCTCCCTCCTCCTTCTCCCCCTCCCCCGCCAACCTACCTACCTTCTTACGTACATTTGCATATTTACATACCGTGTGTGTGTGTGTGTGTGTGTGTGTGTGTGTGTACATATACAGTATACTTATTTTTTCATATATATTTCTACGTATATTTTGGGCTAGATTTAATAGATGGAAGGATGGAGTGGAGAGGTATATAAGAAAGGGGTGTGTGAATTGGGAGCAAGGCAGTGAAATGGCCGGGGACTGGATGACGTGGAGGAGATTTGTTTGTAGCCACCCCAGATGTGTTTAAGGCGTTTGGCAATAGATAGATAGATAGATAGATTTGATTGATGGAATTCAGTTTTTTTTATGTATCTGTGTAAAGTTATAAATATGTATAGAATATGTATGTCTGTATGTAAGTTTGTTTATGCTTTTATCTAAGAATATGCTTGTCTGTCTGTCTGTCTGTCTCAATCTTATTTATCTATCAGTCTATCTATATATCCATCTGTCTATCTATCTATCTATCTATGTAAATATGTGAGGGAATGAAGGAAGGGATGGGAAGGGTATAAGGAGGATGTTGAAGGAAGGAAGGAAAGAAGGATGGAAGGACTAGGGAAGGAAGGAGGGAAGAAAGGGAGGGAGGAGAGGATGGGAGGTAATTGGAGAGAAAGAGAGAGAGAGAGAGAGAGAGAGAGAGAGAGAGAGACCTTAAAATTAACTGATGGTAGCAACAAAAAAATTATTGCTGAGATGAAGATGTAAATTGAGATTATTATTATTATTATTATTATTATTATTATGCGAAGTAAAGTGAGATGATGATGATGATGATGATGATGAAAAGTAAATTGAGATTATTATTATTATTATTATTATTATTACAGGTATTATTATTATTATTATTATTATTACTATTATTATTATTATTACTATTAGTATTAGTATTATTACTACTACTACTACTACTACTACCACTACCACTACTACCACCACCACCATCACCACCACTACTACTACTACTACTACTACTGTTTTTATTAGATAATCATTTTCTTTTCGTTTTTTTTCCCCGTGTTTTTTTGTGTTTTTCCAAAAGTTATCGGCAGGTTCTTTTTTTTCGTTTTTTTTTTTATTTTGTAATTTGTCTTGTTTTTTTGGTGTTTTTGTTCGTAGTGATTTTGTGTCAGTGGTTTATTTTTTCGTTTTTTTTATTTTCTCGTGTTTTTTTTATATATTTTTCTTCCTCTGTGTTGTTGGGTGATTTTATTTGTTTTTCTTGTTTTTCTTTGTTTTTTTTGGCTTGCTTTTTTCGTGTTTGTGTTTTGACTTCGTTCTGTTTTGTTTTATGTTTATTTATTTATTTATTTTTTGGTCTTTCTCCAAACTTTAATCCATTTATTTCACTTGTTCTCTCTCTCTCTCTCTCTCTCACACACACACACACACACACACACACACACACACACACACACACACACACAGAAAGCCAGTTAAAACACTTTATCATCATCATCATCATCATCATCATCTTCCTCCTCCTCCTCCTCATCATCATCATCATCATCATCATCATCATCATCATCATCATCATCTTCCTCCTCCTCCTCCTCCTCCTCCTCCTCCTCCTCCTCATCATCATCATCATCATCATCATCATCATCTTCCTCCTCCTCCTCCTCATCATCATCATCATCATCATCATCATCATCATCATCATCGGTCGTCGTCGTCATTGTATTATTGTTATTATTATTATTATTATTATTATTATTAAGTAATTAGTTGAGCAGACAGGGGGGGTCTGAGGGAATTTTAAAAGGCAAGGAAAGAAGATAAATGGGAAGGAGGGAGGGAGGGAGGGAAGGAAGGAAAGAAGGAAGGAAGGAAGGAGAAAAGTGAGGAGGTAGGGAAGGAGGGAAATTCAAGAGGAGGAAAGAAGGAAGGTAGATTGGAATGGAAGGAGGGAATGAAGGAGAGGAAGGGAGAATTGAATATGGAGGAAAGAAGGTAGGGAGGGAGGGAGGAAAGAAGATGGGCAGGGAGGGAGGGAGGAATGAAGGCAGAGAAGTGTAGGAAAAAAGGTATGGAGGGAGGAAGGAAGGTAGGGAAGGGGAGGAAAGAAAGTCGGTAGGTAGGGAGGGAGGGATGGAGAGAGGGAGAGAAGATAGGTGAAGGAAGAAGATAGAGAGTTAGGTAGGAAGGGAGGGAGGAGAGAAAGAAGGTGGGTAGAGAAGGTAGGTAGGTAAGGTGGGGAGGGAGGAAAGAAATTAGGTAGAGAAGGTAGGTAGGTAGGGAGGGAGGAAAGAGAGGAGGTGGGTAGGTAGGTAGGTAGAGAAGGTAGGTAGGTAGGGAGAAATTAAAGAAGATAGGTAAGTAGGGAAGTAGGGAGGGAGGAAAGAATGAAGGTAGGTAGAAAGGGAGGGAGTGAGGAACGAAGGTAGGTAGGGAGGGAGGAAAGGAGGTAGGTAGGGAGGGAAGGAAGAAAGAAGGGAGGGAGGGATGAAGGAAATTAGGAAGGTAGAGAAGGTAGGTAGGTAGGGAGGGAGGGAGGAGAGAAAGTAGGTAGAGAAGATAGGTAGGGAGGGGGGGAGGACAGAGAGAAGGTGGATAGGTAGGTAGGTAGGGAGGGAGGGAGGAAAGAAGGTAGGTAGATAGGTAGGTAGGTAGAAAGGGAGGCAAGGAGGAAAGAAGGTAGGTAGATAGAGAAGGTAGTTAGGGAGGAGAGAAGGTAGGTAGGTAGGTAGAGAGGGAGGGAGGGATGGAGGAAAGAAGGAGGGTGTAGAAAGAAGGTAGGTAAGTAGACAAGGTAGGGAGGGAGGGAGGAAAGAAGGTAGGTACGTAGGGAGAGAGAGAGGGAGGGAGGAAAGAAGGGGGGAGGGAGGAAAGAAGGTAGGGAGGGAGGGAGGGAGGAAAGAAGGGGGGAGGGAGGAAAGAAGGTAGGGATGGAGGAAAGAAGGAGGGTGTAGGAAAGAAGAGACACATGAATAGGCCACATTTCTCTTGCCGGGAATGAGGTTAGCGGAGGTAATGCACTTCATTCCCCGACTTACGCTGCCGGAGACACGACGGAGGGAGAAGCAGGGAGGAGGGCAGGAGGGAAAGAGGTAGATGTGGTGGTTGGGAGGGAGGTGGAGAGGTGGGAAAGACGAAGGAAAGGAGATAGGTAGGTAGCGAGGGTGGGGGAAGAGATTGGGAGAGACGGAGGGAGGAAGGTAGGGAGGGAGGAGGGAGGGAGATAGAGAGGTGGGAGGGAGGGGGAGAAGTAGATAGGGAGGGGGAAGAGACAGGGAAGGACATGGGTAGGGTGTGAGGGAGGGAGGGGGAGAGATAGGGAGAGACGGAGGGAAGCAAGGAGGTAGAGGTGGGAGGGAGAGAGGGGGAAGGAGGGAGGGGGAAAAGATAAGGAGAGACGGAGGGAAGGAGGTAGGGCGGGAGGTAGAGAGGTAAGAGGGAGGGGGGGAAGGAGGGAGGTAGAGAGGTGGGAAGGAAGGAGGGAGGGGGGAAGAGATAGGAGGAGACGGAGGGAAGATAATGCAAAGGTAAGATAGGGAGGGAGGGAGACAGGACTGGAGGAGGGAGGGAAGTAGGGAGAGAGGGAGGGAAGATGATGCTAAGGTAGGA
This sequence comes from Coenobita brevimanus, assembly GCF_032717465.1. Taxonomy (NCBI): domain Eukaryota; kingdom Metazoa; phylum Arthropoda; class Malacostraca; order Decapoda; family Coenobitidae; genus Coenobita; species Coenobita brevimanus. The sequence goes on along the minus strand of NC_136968.1, from coordinate 33,779,826 downwards.
AGGCAAGGAGGGAGGGAGGGAGGTGGGTTGGTTGGAGGGAGGGTGGGAGGAAGGAGGGAGGGAAGGGAGATGTCAAGATAGGTAGGTAGGGAGGGAGGGAGACAGATAGGGAGATGAGTTGGGTGGAGGGAAGGGAGGGAGGGAGGGAGGGAAGGAAGGAGGGAGTATGCTAAGGTAGGTATGGAGGTGAGTTGGAGGAGAGAAGGAAGAGGAGGAGGAGGAGGATGGGTAGGTAGATTGGAGGAGGAAGAGGTAGGTAGGTAGAGAGAGGGAG
>NC_136968.1:33764358-33776952 GCF_032717465.1 Coenobita brevimanus | reverse complement strand
AACTATCTGAAGTTATGGGAAAAAAAATCACAGAGATAGAAGCAAAACTAAGATCATGTGAGGATAAAATGTTTAAGAAGTGCTGTGAGCGCAGAACGGGGGATTCTCCCAGCACGCATCCAAGACCGAGCCGGCCCACATCCTGAGTACTTGTCTGCGTTTAGATGCAGTCTGCATTGTCCAGTTACAAAAGGGTTAATGATAGTGACAGTTATTGGTGTGATGATGTAAACTGATTTCAATAATAATAATGACAACAACATAGGTGATAATGAAGGCAGGCAGACACTCAGATGCTCATTAAACCACCATATCGGGTCACAGGCAGTTTGGTCTGGGTTCTTCCCTGTCTACAAGGAGTTGGGACGGAGGATTGAGAGCGGGGAGGGTGGTGAGGTGGTGCATGTTGTTGCAAACTTCGGACAGGACGTACGATGTCTGATCCTTAGAGCTGCAGTGAGTTGAGGGGGAGGGGAGTGCATGAGAGAGAGAGAGAGAGAGAGAGTCAGTGATAAAATATTGAGCTGGAAATGAAATAAGTGAAATGGCAGAGATTGATACTGCCGGAGAGAGAAAGTGTCTCGTGATAAAATATTGAGCTGGAAATAAAATAAGCAAATAAGTGGAGATTATACTGCCTGAGACAGAGAGAGAGAGAGAGAGTGTGTTTTTACCAATGTAAGTCAATAAGTTAATAACAGTGCAGTATTCCCCACCTAAATATTTTTGTTAGACTGATACTATACTGGCATGCACTCTATTGATACTAAATTTTGCTTGTTAGTGTAAGGGCCTTTGTTAGTATGTATATATGAGTTATTAATTCAACACATCACTTAAATATCCCTTGGTGTGTGTCTGATACAAAAGTAATGTCAGTTTGAGAGATGTAAAGATTACCAAGAGTTTGTTTGAATGATTGTGTGTTCTGTTTTACATACTGGCTTATTTTACTCTTAGTTTGTACATAGATCTGTCCTTCCTTCCTTCCATCCTTCCTGCCTCCTGTCTTTTTCTTTCCTTCATTCTTTCTTTCCTTCGTTCCTTTGTACTGCCTTTTTCTTTTCCTTCCTTTCTTCAATCTTTTTCTTTCTTTCCTTCGTTCCTTTGTACTGCCTTTTTCTTTTCCTTTCTTTCTTCTGTCTTTTTCTTTCTTTCCTTCCTTCCTTCTTTATACATACAGCTAGACTAGTACAATTTGCTTGCCTTCCATCCATTCATCCTTGAGTCATCCATTCATTCATCCCATCCCATTCTGTCCCATCCCATCCCATCCCATCCATCCCTCCATCCATCCATCCAATTATCCACTCTTCTAATCTGCCATCCATCCACTCTTCTAACCTCCCATCCATCCACTCTTCTAACCTGCCATCCATTCACTCTTCTAACCTGCCAACCATCCACTCTTCTAATCTGCCATCCATCCACTCTTCTAACCTGCCATCCATCCACTCTTCTAACCTGCCATCCATTCACTCTTCTAACCTGCCATCAATATCACTCTTCTAATCTGCCATATCATCCACTCTTCTAATCTGCTTTGTATCCACTCTTCTAACCTGCCATCCATCTATCCTTAGGAACAACAAAGTGAGTGGTGGCGTGTTTTCACTGGAATATCAGCATCTACCCCATCCAGTTTACTTCATTGATCATGGGTGAGGAGAAGCCGCTTAAGGTCATAAGCTGTGGACATCTGAACTCTGGGGTTAGGTCAAGGTTTTATCGTTATTTATGTTTTTCTGTCTTTCTTTTATTTGTTCCTGATTGATAAAATTAATAGTTTTATTATTATTACAGTAGAGTCTTCATACAACTTGAGATAGGTTATGCAGAGCCTCATGCAAAATCAAATTTGCACTAAACAGCGACATACTAGTCACGTATAAAATACAGGATTGGGTCCTACTTGCCTTATATTTTTTGTGCAAAATATATTATAGATAGATGTCTGCAAATATGTGTTTTTCCAGTGCCCAAGACTGTATGTTTTTATGTGTTATCACTGACTGGACACATCAGTGCCATTCTGACCTAAACCAAACCAATTAGTTTTGCCTCCTAATGCTCCCCATAGAATTTTTAATCACCAAGGATTGCCACTAAGCCTCATCCAGAAGAATCTTCATGCAATCAAACAAAAAAGCATTTGACCTCAAACAACACATGAATAATGGCCGCCCAGCATCAGGCATATTATTAAGAATCACTTTTATTCTCATTCTTTGACAAAAAAAAAAAAAAAAAAAAAAAAAAAAATGCAGTGTGAAAATATTTTTGAAAGCCATTAGTCATCAACAATAAAGAAAAAAAAAAATGCGATAAAGAAGTTGTTAGCATGGAGTGATTGCGTATTTGTCACTTCTCAGATACACACGAATGCAGTAATCGTGAATAATAAGCAATTCAGCCAAGCACTATAATTTGTATGACAGTATAATTCACAAGAACTGAATTCACATAATTATCTTACCTATGTACATCAACACTTAGTGTCTTCACGTATTGTAAGATCCAAATTTTCTCGACCAAAGACCATCAGTTCATAACAAACATCGGGCACAAAGCCCTTTTTTTTTTTTCTCACGCATTACACCAAAGGCAAAAATGTGAATTTTACTGCTCCTTCATCATTAACATTTTATTCCAAGAGAGAGAACTATCCACATCGTAATCACACCCGACTCATATCTGTCTGATCATTTGCATTTAAGCTCCCACACCACATGCCACGTTGTCTGACAATTTTACATTTTCATTTAGAATAAATGCTTTTCTTGTGTTCATAGCACTTTCAGGGTACTGTGGAACCACATGCTCAGAGTTCTGAGAAGAAATGAGGCACAAGGAAATAAGCAAATAACCTTCTCTATCCACAGCTACCATCTACAGCAACTCTAAGGCAGGCAGTGGCAGGTGGTATGGGACATGGGTCACTTGGGTCAAGGTCAGGGTCAGAGGAAGCCGATCAGTGACTGATGAAAGCATAACACACGAGAGTTGTATCTGGATCATCCAGTACCTAAACACACCCATGTCCCAGTTTCTCTTGCGGAGTTGAGTGGTATTACTGTGCTATTAAGTAATCAAGGGAGAAATTAAATGCCTGTGTTATTGTAAGATCGTTGTTTCGTTTTGTCTAAAATCGCAACTCAGCTGTATTTGTTATTATTACCTTATTACAGAAATGACTGTGGTTAGGTGGATGTGTAGTGTGTCCTTGAATGCGAGGCCTGGGGGGGAAAGGTTTACCAATGAGGGGAGTTAAAGAGAGGGAAAGGATCGGGACTGGAGTGTATTGGTGTTGTGATGAGGAGGGACTGATTGAGATGGTTTAGGCAAGTTGAGGGGATGGGGGATGACATTTGGGTGTGGAAGGTGAGAGGTGTTTACATCAGGGGTAGGGTTGTGAGAGGCAGACCAAAAAAGGCCTGTGATGAGGTTATATAATTATAGTAAATGAATAAATATTCATAGAGTTTACATGTTTTTTATTGTTATTTTCTGCTTACTCAGTCATTTTGTGGGGATCAGTGTTATGATGATTATAAGATGAAGGTGATGGTGATGATGATGGTAGTGGTGATAATAATGAAAATTGTGGCGGTGGTGGTGGTGGTGGTTGTGATGATAATGGTGATGATAACTCTCTGCTCAACCCCACTAACTGTTTCCGTTTTCTACAGGGCGTGGACGAATGCATTGGCGCGACCCTACTCTACCCCAACGGGAAAATTGCCTCCATTACGGCATCGATGAAATCTGACCTGCCCTCGGAGGCGTTTGTGATTGGCACGAAGGGCAGGATAAAGGTGAGAGAGAGAGAGGTACTACCATGAGAGTGAATAATGGCTGGCTGACCACACAGCTATCACTCTCAGGTGGGAAACAATCAGCCTCAAGCACAATCATTTGGTGATCCCTCTTCATAGTGACTGTTTATAGAGTCAGATTCCGAGCTAAGACTCTCACATTGTTACAGATCATATTACACATTTCGATGTTACAAGTCTTATTACAGGTATACCCCAATTTAACAATGCAGTTGGTTATGTAAAAATCCATCGTTAGGCGGGGTATCATATATTGGGGTAGATTTAACATGTAAAGTAATCCCCCCAACCAAGTCCAAAACCCCCCCAAATGAGTCCCCAAGCAAGTTTAAAGCCAATCTAAATGGCCTAACAGCTGTCAAGGAAGCTAACCTAAGCCTAACACTTATGTAAACCATAACTCACTAAAACCAACAAATAAAATCTGAATCGTCAAGTATAAGTTTGGGAAAAATCAAGCTTAGTAAACTGTACCCCAAAATGACAATATTTCACCCCAACTATGACTACAACACATTAATTTTACTTTTACAACCGTATCTAACTCAATCTAAACACACAATTTTAGTCTGAAATATAATCAAAATCGGTAAAAAAATAAATAAATAAAAAACCATCGTTAAACTGGGGTTTGACCATCGTTAGGCAGGATATGGTGAAGTATTTCAACCCCCATCGTTAAGCCGGGAGTAATGAATCTAGGGGTATCGGTATATCGAGGTATACTTGTACTGATACCAAATCGTTGCAAATATTCTAATTCATCTGAGGAAGTGTTGCAGATCTTCATACACGTCACATTGTTACAGATCTAATTACACATCTCATTGTTACAAATCTTATTACACATCTCAAATTGTTAGATATTATTAGTGCACATCTCAAATTTCTTTTTTCCTGACAGTTTCCAGCAACTGTTGGGAAATAATTAGCTGGATTTAGCACTTGGTTTAGCTTCTAGTTCACAGGAATCATCAGCTGTATCATGGCCAAGCACAGTACAGTATGAGGATTCCTTAGTGGAAGTAAATGACTTCAGTTTTACCATATATACATATATGTTTGAATGTAAGTAAAAATAAGTGTACTGTGATGGTGATGTTGACTGTCCGTTTATCAGGTGTTCTACCCTATGTGGTGTCCAGAGCAGTTTGAGTCGCCATCAGGCACATTTACGGAGCGTCTGCCCAACACCGGACATCAGTTCAACTTCTCGAACAGCCAGGGACTCATGTACGAGGCTGTGGAAGTCCGCCGCTGCCTGAAGGAGGGTAAGTGGTTGATGATATTGGGCTGTGGTTTATTTTATTGTTAAAGTTGCATTCTGCTTTATCTTGAATTTTTTGGTCTAAATGGGCTAAAAGGATGCTCAGTACAACAGCCAGGGACTCATGAATGAAACTACAGAGGACCACCACTCCCTGAAGGAGGATAAGAGTACCGGTATCTGGCTGTCTATAGCCAGACGCCTAAATGGAAGAAGGTGGCCTCAAACAAATCCCCTCCGTGTCACCCAGTTCTCCACCATCAATATTTATGCATAGTTTTAACTGTCCTATTTAATGCATAATTTTATGGTGTGTCCTTCATGTAGTGTATGAACTTTAATGTTAGATGACTATTTTAATGTGTGTTATTATATATATATATATATATATATATATATATATATATATTTATATATTTTAGCTACTCCGGATCTGCTTTCACTGCTGTTGTATGGCAGCAATGACCTCTTTTGTTACATTGCCACAATCTTTTAGTGTAATCAGTCACTCAGTCAGGTTGCTTTATCCCCCTTCTGTCCCTCCACCCCATCCCTCCAACTGATGCCTTGTCTGTCCCTCCCACCTCCCATCTTCCACCTCAGTCTTAGTTAGTTTCTCATGTTGCATTTTTTCCACTTTGCCAAACTATCTCTAGACTGGTACAGGCCATCCTCATTGCTGCATGTGTCAGGCTATTCGAATACCTGGCGCCCCTCTCTAGCACCAGATAAAAGAGTGTAACCATCGAGTATAACCGTCATTTTGCTCTTGACAGGCCTTCTGGAGAGCCCTGGGATGCCCCACTCCGAGTCCGTCACCATTGCCGAGATCATGGAAGCTGTTCGTACCCAGGTCGGCACAGTTTATCCTGGGGACGAGTAAACAGATTGTGCATTGGATGGGACTTAAACACTTTCTTGGATTATTGTAAGTGCCTGTGTTTAGGTAATACACTTTACTGAAGTATGTGTTGATGTAGAACTAAGCAGTAGTAGTAGTGAGAGTAGCAATATTGTGGCCACAAAAGTAACAGTGAATACAGGAAATGTTGTACAAGTAAATGAGTCAGAGATTGGATGAAGTTAAGTGCTGTCTTGGAATTTGGTAAGTGCCTACATTTTGATAGCCCTTTTTTTGTGCTGTATGTTGAAGTAGACCTAACCAGCAGTGGAAGTAGAGAGGTTAGTAATGAACAGAAAACTAACTATACAGTTTCAGGATGGAGATTGTTAGTGAATGTAGAGTTAACAGTAAATACCAAATTCATTAGTGTGAATCTTATAGTCGTGTGCATAAACAAAAATGTGGAGACCTTGAGCTACACTCCATGTCAGCTGGTTTGCTTAAACATGCTGTGGAATTGACATTTGTGGGAATCCACATCTGTACACTCTTTGAATGCCAAAATTACTGTGATAAAGTATGTGAAGCTCAGGATGGTTGCCCACAGGTGTTTTCATTTGTTTAAGCATACAACGACAGACAGACTTCGAGGAATCCATTCTTGTATGTTTGTAAGTGCCTTGATGTTGATAACTTACAGTATTGTACACTATGTAGATGTGGAACAAACCATTAGTGACAGCAATGGATGTACAGTAGTGAACAGATATAATGAATTCACAGTTGACAGAAGGTGGACTTAAGAAATATGATGATAAGTGAGTGCAGTATTAAAACAGAATAGAATATTAACAGTTCCATAATGCATGCCAAATGAACTGAATGTATTATCAAGGAAGAGTATGATGATGGCTGAATATAGAATGAATACAGTTGATAAATGAGTGCAAAAATAAAAGAAAAGTGCTATAATGGATACTAAATTAGCTGAATGCATTATCAAGAAAGAGTATGTTGATGACAGTGCAAAATATATACAGAATATAAAATTAACATGGCTTACAAAGTATATTGGTTAAAAAGAAAAGTTCAGGAGAGTGTTCCTTAAGCAAAGGAAGTGCTCACAGATGGTACAAATTAAATACTATCTTGGAGAGAAATGGAGCCAGAATTTTGTTATGGGGAAGGGATATTGTGTTAAGTAGTAAAAGCAGTCCAGAATCGTTTATTAACCCTCTTGTTACCAATTGACGCAGGCTGTGTCCAACCACGAGTGAGTACTTGGGACACAGGCCTGGGCGCCCAAGGCCTTGCACTGAGATCCCACCCCCATCACCGCTGTATTCCCACACACTCAGTAGTTCATAAACAATTTATCCTCACACCATTATTTATGCTTCGATAATAGTTATTATTATTATTATTTTTTTTTTTTTCTCTTTAATCCTGAATAAATATACTTATGGTGTTGTAAAAAAAATCAACCAAATTTGAATTATGCCTTAATCAATTTTTTTTTACTTCAGTTTTCTCAGTTTTTCTCATAGAAATATAATTTTTATGGTAAATGTTACTGAGAAAAAGTTATAGGGAATTTATTTGGCTACATTTTGGTGTATAAAGAATTACTGTAGGTCAGTTAGGGCCGATATTATGGAGCGCGAAAGGAAATTACCTCACTCTCAGAGCAAGGCTCATAGCACAGTGACTGGGGCAGTGGGGCGACACTGGGTGCAAGGTGGGTTGAGCACGGTGAAGGAATACACGGGGACGGAAGTAGTGCTTTGTTATCGCGCAGAAATGGTTGTAAAATCATTCCATAACCCAAAAAACAGGGGCCATTTTGTTCAGCACAACTGGTGTTGAATGGTAACGAGCGGTTGAAATGTGTACAGATGCAGCTTGTGTTAAATGGTAACGAGTGCATGATATTTGCATCACACCCAGAACCACCAAAGGGTTAGTAACTGATTGCTTAAATGAAGAAATAATTGACTCAGTGGCTACCTTCCTGTTTAGCGTATTTGTTAGGAGGTGGATACCCAGATTCCTCAGGCCCTTCCTTGGCTTTGACCATGATGCTGAGTTTGTAAATGACTTGTGTTGGTAACAACTGTCAGCATTCACCTGACAAAACTGAGTCATGCCAATAGTTTCAGTCTCTCATGATTGCCTGAAATTCTGTGATCTTTAGTTTTGAGGAGAAATTCAGTGATTTTACTTGTTTTGAGAAAGGAGTAAGTCTCCTAGGTTACTACAGTAGTCAGATCAATCCACAAGTTTGACTATACTTGGCTATCAGCTACACAATAGTTGGTTAGGGATCTTTTCCAAGCTAGAATAAAGTTAATACACCATTATACTTGTAATTACACTACTGTATTGTTTGTTGATGTAGAACTAACAATCAAGGACATTAATGAACACAGTATACAGAAAAGCAGAAACAGTCATTATTATTAGCAGTAGTTGTAGCCCCAGGTTCATGTGAAATGTGAACCTGGTGGGCTGCAGGCTGATGTTGTCCACCATCCTTCTTTTCTGGGGATAGAGAGGGAGTTGAAAGACATTTGTATAACTGGGCAGGAGGGCTTCTGGTTTGTATCAGTGCCACCACATGAAGGCATCTCACTCCAGCATCAAAGCAGCTATTAAAATTATTAAATGAATATATGAGATAATGCAGATTTAACTGAAGATTTGCAGCTTTAAAACATGCCATAAAGCAGTGATGGCTATACCGAACTGTTGCAAGGATAGCATTGACATTGAATATTTGGTTAACCCTTTCACATACCAATGATGGTCGTCATTGGCTTCTGAGGCTCAGACGTTTGGATGATGGCCGAAGCTGTCATCCGAACGTCTTCCTGGTCATTTCCATGTTTCTGCAGTATTATTGCTCCAGGTACAATAAATTGTACATCGTAGGAAGGAAATTTATTCAGCTATGTCATGGAGCAAAAAATGTTATTCTATCTTGAACAGTTTTGTTTTATTTAGCAGAATTTTATTTAAAGCATAAAATTTGTGCATGTTGGCTAAATTCTACTCTCTTTTTTTAGCATTTTGTTTTGTGTTTATTGCCTTTTTGAACATAGTATGATAAAGTACAGTTGCTAAGCTTTGAAAATAGATGAAGTTGAGGTCTATACAATGGCTAGTAACATTGCTACGAGCGGGAGTAGTAAAACATCTCCATACGACTGCGTGTCAGAGTTTTGCTCGCTTTTTCTACATATATTATTTTGCATATATTTTCTGCATTTATTATTTTGCATATATTCCTTTTTTGAGCATAGTGTGGTAAAGTACAATTACTAAGCATCAAAACAAGACCAGATTGAGCTCTTTTCAATGAATAATAACTTTGCTGTGAGTGGTAGTATTAAAACATCTCTACATGACCTCACACAGTGCTTCAGCCGTCATGCACCACAGCAATTATTTACAAGCACCCCTAACGGGAAGGAGTTAAGATATTGACTATAGAATTAAGAAACTGATTTAAAAAGAAATAGTACAAAAATTGTGCCAGTAGATAAAGAAATTAGTCTTTGTAGTTTAGTGATCAGTTCTCTCACCATTTTGACTTATCTTGTTCACTCTCTCTCTCTGAAAGTCCTTTGGTCTTGGTTGTCAAAAATTTGAGCTCTAGAATTATTATTATTTTTCTTTATTATTGTTATTGTTATTATTATTACTATCATCCTCATCATCTAATCCTACATTGCCCCATGAGGAGTGTAGGAGCCCGGGGCTAGGAAAGTTGGTCGCGACATTTAAGATGAGAGTGACCAGCTTCACTCATCCCTGAACGGCATTATGTGAGCAATAAAACCCCAACCATCGCTTGGATATAAACCTTCATTGGCTCAATCTGATTGGAGCTCTGTAATTACCCACTAAACCACCAGGCCCCTGTTATTATTATTACTATTATTATTATTATTACTACTACTATTATTTTTTGTGCGTGTGTAGCTTTTAATTGATAGGTGATGAGCAGTAGTAGTAATTTTTGTGAGTTGGTACAGTAGTTACACTACAGAGAAAAACTATAGCCTTTTTACTCTAACTTGGCCTAAAATTACCGTCTCTCCGTCTTCAGTGTTGGGTTGTAGCAATAGGTAACACTAGACTATAATGCTAATCATGAAGAAGTGCTGTGGAAAGGATGCAGAGCCATAGCATTATCTTTTTCAGCCATATATGTGATATAGGCAGCTAAATGGCAAAATCTGGACCAAGGTAGAGTAAAAACAGTAGTCTCCAAAGCTGAAGAAACTTGTAAAAAAATAATAATAATAAAAAAAAAAAAAGTTGTAGAAATTTATCTTTGTTGTATGACTTTGTAGAATAAATTGGATTACTAATTTCCATTCTTTTACTAATATTGTTGTGAAATGTCGATTTACTGTAGTTTTAATTACTAGGTTATAGTGTAGCTGTATTAACGGTAGAGTAGCTATGTAATATATTGAAAAGGTTCCAAAACTCTTCACAGTGTGAACTGTGGAGATATTTTTTGTGTATAGCCAGATGCCATAATCCTGTGAGAGGTGGCTTTTTAACTTTGATTTACAGCAGTTGTGTTACAGGGAGGGGCACTAACTCTGTGCCAACCCACTTGCTGACACGTAGGGAACGTGTATGGGTTGGCTATATGGTTACCACCCAGCATTGTAAATGATTTCCTGGCTAACAGAAGTAAGGTGGTGTGCATGTAATTTTAGAAGTGAAAGTGAGGTATGGAATTTTGTGGAGAAAGTATGAAAAAAAGATTCACATGTATCTTTACTGTAACTGGGCTAGGATGCTATACCCCCCCCCCTCTCTCTCTCTCTGGTGTATATATTAAGGTGTGATCAATACAGGAGCTATCTCACACTCCATCACTGGTTTGAATTGACCCTAACTCACCCCCCCCCTCTCTCTCTCTCTCTCTCTCGCTCTCGCTCTCTCTCCACTCCTTGCTTTATATTCCTTCTCCATTCATCCTTCCTCCATTCTCTCCTCCTTCCTTCCCATCCTCCTCGTATCTCTTTCCTTTCCTCTCCTTCCATTCATTGTCTCCCTTCATACTCTCTCCTTCCCTTTATTCTCTCTCCTCTTCCTTTCCTCTTTTCACTTTTCCCTCCCCTTCTGTTTTCTTTCCTCCCCGGCATCTATCTGTCCCCCTTTCCGTCCCTTCCTTCTTTCTCCCCTTCCCTTCCTTCTTTCTCCCCTTCCCTTCCTTCTTTCTCCCCATCCCTTCCTTCTTTCTCCCCTTCCCTTCCTTCTTTCTCCCCTTCCCTTCCTTCTTTCTCCCCTACCCTACATTCTTTCTCCTTCCCTCCCTTCTTTCTCCCCTTCCCTTCCTTCTTTCTCCCCCTTCCCTTCCTTCCTTTTTCCTCCTTTTCCCTTCCTTCCTTTCTCCCCATCCCTTCCTTCTTTCTCCCCATCCCTTCCTTCTTTCTCCCCATCCCTTCCTTCTTTCTCCCCTTCCCTTCCTTCCTTTTTCCTCCTTTTCCCTTCCTTCCTTTTTCCTCCTTTTCCCTTCCTTCCTTTTTCCTCCTTTTCCCTTCCTTCTTTCTCCCCTTCCCTTCCTTCCTTCTTTCTCCCCTTCCCTTCCTTCTCTCTCCCCTTCCCTCCCTTCTCCCATTCCGTCAGTCTTTACCTGCCTTTACTCTCTCCCTTCTCGTTTCCCTCTCTTTCCCCTTCCCTTTCCTATTCCTCTCCCTTTTTACCTGCTTTCCCTCCCTTTTTTTTCTCATATCCTTCCCTTCCGTGTCCCCACACCTTTCTTCCCTTTCATTTTCCTCCCATCCTTCCTTCTCTCTCCCTCTCTCTCCCTTCCCTTCCATCTCGCCTTCCCTCCCTTCTCCAATCCGCGGCGCCAAATCTCAGTGCCCGAGCTTCCCGCCAGAACCTCATCTTGGCGCGCAAACTTCAATTTTCCCGCGTTAACGAGGATGATGGACAGGGCGCGCGCGGTCACTCCAATTTTCGCTCAACCATTCGCCCGGGACCACATTGCATCGCTCCCTACGTCCCTGAAATAACTCCTAATCTATCCTTTACTCCTTTCTAGCCATTTATTCTCGACTAGCCAACTTATGGAGGGAAGTGGATGGATTTGAATTTGAAAGTGGTCGGGTGGAAATAGTCATGGTCGTTGCCCCTGGAGACCTTGTAAACAAAGGATCTGGGAGCGAAGGGGAACGGGAAGGCGGGTTGGGTTGTGAGGTGGGCAAGATTAGGGAAGCTGATGAAGGTTGATATGAGAGGAGAGGAGAGACCAGTGGAGCTTGAGCCGCCCTGCCCGCCTGTATATAGTCAACAGTCAAGGCAGAGAGAGGAGGAGGAGGAGGAGGGGGATGGAGCGGGAGGGAGGGAGACGGAGAGCGAGCGTATTTGAATTTATTGATACTCGTATGCGTGTTTTATTGTGATTGAATTTTCTGTATTTGCGTGCGTGTTTAATTGTATTCACAGGTGATTGAATTGTCTATTAGTAGCTGCTTTATGTTGATTTATTTAAAAGCTATTTGTTTGCTAAGGGAGAGGTTTCGGATTTAAGTTTATAGTTGATATATAATTCAGCACGAGTGGACTGCGGTAATTTCGAGCATTCCCACGAGGGGTTAGAAGGAATTGGACTGTTT
>NC_136968.1:33756858-33759358 GCF_032717465.1 Coenobita brevimanus | reverse complement strand
AACACCTTTGCCTAAGCGATTTATTCTGGTTATTACACCTTGCCGTCTTCCTCATTGTTATTCTAATATCGACATACTCCGCATAAATAACCTACAAAACGATATTACTCAGCAGTATCTAAAAATGAATCGCTAAGGAACAGGTGTTAGGGAGCTTTCTTAACCAACGGGTCCCCAAGCTCCCTAACACCTCATCCTTAGCGATTTATTTTTGGATATGGCTGGTTAATATCCTTTTTACGTTATTTATGCAGAGTATGGCATTAAAGCTCCTTAACACCTCTTCCATAGCGATTTATTTTTAGATATGGCTGGTTAATGTCTTTTTGCGCGTTATTTATGCAGAGTATGGCGATAGTGGAAGGATTTATTGAACATAAAAGAACAGTAAGGTGTAATAAACAAAATAAATCGCTAAGGAACAGGTGTTACGGAAAGAGAACCCCAGTGTGTGTGTGTTAAATTGAGGATAACTCACTTAGATATGGTGTTAGGGAATTTGATTTATATAACACAGGAGAAGACAGTAAGGTGTAGTAAACAAAATAAATCGCTAAGGAAAAGGTGTTAGGGAATAGGACACCCATTGTTTTTTTTGTGTGTGTGTGTTAAATTAGGGATAACACACTTCGATATGGTGTTAGGGAACTTGATTTATATAGCACAGAAGGGGACAGTAAGGTGTAATAAACAAAATAAATCGCTAAGGAAAAGGTGTTAGGGATTACGAACCCGTGTGTGTGTGATCTTGCATGAAGGATAGGAAAAGTACAGGACAATTTTGCCTCGTCTCTTGTGCTACTGTCTGTCTGTCTGTCTGTCTGTCTGTCTGTCTCTCTCTCTCTCTCTCTCTCTCTCTCTCTCTCTCCTGAACAGAAGAAGGAAGACTAATAAAAGAAATACTTTACCCTACAAAATCCCCATATAACATCATCATATTTTAGGGCAAACATATTTTAGGTCTGATTTCACTAGTAACCAAGGAGACTGAAAATAAACCGCTTGTAACATGGTCTTAAGGGCGTTTGGAATAAAATTTTCTCCTAGAGAATAACTCGGATTGAACTCGCGACCGCACTATCCTCATTCCCCCGTTCTTACCACTTGACAAACATAGTAAATTGGTAGGTAGGTAGGTAGGTAGGTATATGATGTTAGTAGGTAGGTAGATAAGACGAGGAAATAATAGTTGGTAGGTAGAGGTAAGTAGGTTGCATGGACAGGTAGGTAGGTAGATTAGTAAGTAGGTAGGTAGGTATATGATGTTAGTAGGTAGGTAGATGAGACGAGGAAATAATAGTTGGTAGGTAGAGGTAGGTAGGTAGGTAGATTAGTAAGTAGATGGGTAGGTATATGATGTTAGTAGGTAGGTAGATGAGACGGGGAAATAATAGTTGGTACGTAGAGGTAGGTAGGTAAGTAGATAAGTACGTAGGTAGGTAGATATGTGATGTTAGTAGTTATTTAGATGAGACAAGCAGGTAAGATATGGTAGGTAGAGGTAGGTAGGTGGCATAGGTAAGTAGATATGTAAGTAGGTAGGTACATAATTCAGGTGTGTATACAGGCGGGTAGGTAGATGTATGTACGTTAGGTAAGTGGAGTGCGGGTAGACAGGTAAATGAACCATGTAAGTAGGTAGGTAGGTAGACAGTTCGAGGAAGTATGTCGATGGTTACTGTAGTCTTATATAGGTAGGTAGGAAGGTGGGTAAGTAAATAGATAGATAAATGAAGATAGGGGACAGATAGCCAGATAGATAAATAGATAGGTAGGTTAATGAATAGATAAAGTAGACAGCTAAGTACATAGATAAGAAAATAATCTAACAAATTCAATCCAGCTCCCTCTTCCGAAAAAAGAAAAGAAAAGAAAGTCTGCGGAAAATGCAACCCAAGTTTCAAAAAAGGAAAGACATCTTCATCCTTTTAAAAAATCTACGGAAAATGCAACCCAGATTTCAAAAAAAGCCACCGCCCTCCTTTAAAAAAATCTACGGAAAATACAACCCAAATTTCAAGAGCCAAGCCAACTCCCATGCATCAGAACGACCCCCCACCCCCTACCAGCCCCACCATCATCATCAAAGGCTCATTAACTACATTTGCCCTCTAATGACAAAATGGGCCAAAGCGAAGCGCGGGACCTGACTGTTCGAACCACCCTCCTTCATTAGGGCCATTTAATTACTTGACAAACTTGAAGGGGGAGCGTTCGGAGGCGTTGGCGTGGCGTGGGCTTGGGTTGGGGTGGTGGTGGTGAGTGGGGGGTGTTGTAGGGGTTAGCAGTTTTATTATTATTATTATTATTATTATTTTATTATTATTATTATTATTATTGTTATTATTATCATTATTATTATTATTATTATTGTTATCGCCATAATCGTGTTAATAATAATAATAATAATAATAGTTTTATTGTTAGTAGCAGTAGTAGTAGTTGTTGTTGTTGTTGTTGTAATAATAATAATAATATAAATAACAATAATAAAACAATC
>NC_136968.1:33746858-33754358 GCF_032717465.1 Coenobita brevimanus | reverse complement strand
TTATTATTATTATTATTATTATTAAAATGGCGGAGTTCAGTTATTTATTATTATTATTATTATTATTATTATTATTATTAAAATGCCGGAGTTCAGCATGTGATGTGGTGTGTGGAAGGAAGAGAAGACGGAGGGGGGTGCAAGGAACAGCGTGGTGGACTGAAAAGAGGTGAGACAGGCTGTGGCACAAAAGAAGAAAACATACAATGAATGGATGAGAAATAGGGGCGTGGAAGAAGTTGAGAGGCGGAAGAGAGAGTTATATGTAGAAAGAAAGAGAGAGGTGAAAAGATTAGTAAGAGAGAGTAAGAAGAGAGTGGATGAGGAATTTGGAAGGAATTTGAGTGTAAAGTGGAGGGACTGTAAGAAAATGTTTTGGAGAGAAGTGAAAAGAGTAAGACAGGGTGGAAGTGAAGTTAGCAGGGGAGTGAAAGATAAAAATGGTGGATTACTAGTGGAGAAGGGAGAAAAAGTGAGCAGATGGAGAGAACACTTTAAGGAATTGTTGAACGTAGAGGATGGAAGTAATGCGAGTATAAGTGGCTGGGGAATGGCTGGGAGAAGGAGGGAGGTGAGAAGACAGGAAGAAATCAGTAGGATAGAAGTTGTGGAAGCAATGAAGAAAGTTAAATCGGGGAAAGCCCCAGGAATTGATGGAGTGTGTGGTGAAATGCTGAAGCATGGGGGAGAGATAGTAGTAGAATGGATGTGGAAGATGTGCAGATTGGCCTGGGAGGAAGGTAGAGTCCCGGAGGATTGGAAGTCAGGTATAATTATTCCCTTGTACAAAGGAAAAGGGGAAAAAGAAGTGTGTGGTAATCATAGGGGCATTTGTCTTCTTAGTATAATAGGAAAAGTGTATGGTAGGATACTTATTGACAGAGTTAGAGAAAGAACAGAGAAATTAGTTGGAGAAGAACAGAGAGGCTTTAGGAAGGGAAGAGGTTGTGTAGATCAGATATTCATTCTTAGATCTTTAGTGGAAAAGTTTCTAGAGAAGGGAAAGAAGTTGTATGCGGCTTTCATGGATTTGGAGAAAGCATATGACAGGGTGGATAGACAAGGATTGTGGAAAGTGTTAAGAATATATGGAGTAGATGGGAAGTTGTTGAATGCTGTGAAGAGCATGTACGATGGTGCAAAGGCTGCAGTGCGTGTGGATGGTGAACTAAGTGAATTTTTCTCTTTGAAAGTTGGTTTGAAACGGGGATGTGTCATGTCTCCATGGTTGTTCAATCTGTACATGGATGGGGTAATAAAAGAGGTACAAGGTAGGGTAGTGGATGTTGGAGTGGCCCTGGTGAGAGAGGATAGTGTTTGGAAACTCCTTGTACTGTTGTTTGCAGATGATACTGTGTTGTTGAGTGAAGACGAAGGGGAGCTGCAAGGCTTGGTGGATGAGTTTGAGAGAGTGTGTAAGAAACGGAATCTAAAGGTGAATGTAGGGAAGAGTAAAGTGATGGTCTTTGAGAGAGGTGAAGTCAGTGAATGTACAGCGAGGTTGGATTGTGAGGAATTGGAAAATGTAAGTACGTTTAAGTACTTGGATAGTGTGATGAGTAAGGATGAAGGTTTGGAGGGTGAAGTGCTTGAAAGGGTACAGCAGGGAAGAAAGGTTGCTGGTTCTTTGAAAGCAGTGATAAGAAACAGGGAAGTGAGCATGGAAGTGAAAAAGTTACTACATGACAGTATTGTGATACCAACTCTAACGTATGGAAGTGAAGCTTGGACGTTGTTGGAAGGACACAAGTCAAGAGTGAGAGCAGTGGAAATGAGTTTTTTAAGAGGAGCATGTGGAGTCACATGGAGAGACAGGCTGACGAATGAAGATATAAAGGAGCGTTGTGGTGTTGATGTGGATGTGATAGGAAGCGTTATGAGGAACACACTGAGGTGGTTTGGCCATGTGGAGAGGATGGAGGGTGAAAGACTGATGAAAAGAGTGTATGTGAGTGAGGTGGAGGGAGGAAGAGGGAGGGGGAGGCCGAGGATGAGATGGAGGGATGGGGTGGAGAGGTATATGAGAGAGGGGGGTGTGAGTTGGGAGCAGGGCAGTGAAATGGCGGGGGACAGGGCGACTTGGAGGCGATTTGTTTGTGGCCACCCCAAACGGGATTGAGGCGTCTGGCAATAGATAGATAGATAGATTATTATTATTATTATTATTATTATTATTATTAAAATTGCCTACGTTATTATTATTATTATTATTATTAAAATTGCCTAAGTTATTTTTATTATTATTATTATTATTATTATTAAAATGCCGGAGTTCAGTTATTTATTATTATTATTATTATTATTATCATTCTTATTCTTCAGAGTGGCGTTATTCTGCATAAAATAGACCGTACATTGTTATTTGTTGACACTTTAAGAATTCCTCCGTTCATCCTCACATCAGCCAACTTCCAACGCATTTTAGCGGATGTCGGGAGAGAGATATGTCATTTTTTGAGCAAATATGTCGACTCCGCGGCATTTTTCAGACGTTTTTGGCCCTTTTTTCAATGATTTTCGACTCCCACGGCTTCAAAATGGGTTAAAATTGGCGGGAAAATGCGGAATTGAGGATGGGTAATTTTTGGCGGGAGATTATGCCTGCGTTCGTGAGGTATCTGGCGACAAGTGCGGATTCGGTCGATTTGAAATTCGTCTTTCCAGGATTTGATCAGCATAACTACGCGAACGATACGTGAGAGGCTCCTTCTCTCCTCTCTTCCTCCCTCCCTCCCATCCCTCCCTCCCTCCCTCCCTCCCGCTTTTCATAATACTCTCCCTCCCTCCCCTCCCTTCCCGCGCGCTGTCTTGAGCCGAGCTCTTCTTTTGTCTCCCAACCGTCCCCCCTTCCTCCCCTTCTCCCCCTGTCCCTCCCTCCTCCTTCTCCCCCTCCCCCGCCAACCTACCTACCTTCTTACGTACATTTGCATATTTACATACCGTGTGTGTGTGTGTGTGTGTGTGTGTGTGTGTGTGTGTGTGTGTGTGTGTGTGTACATATACAGTATACTTATTTTTTCATACATATTTCTACGTATATTTTAGGCTAGATTTAATAGATGGAAGGATGGAGTGGAGAGGTATATAAGAGAGGGGTGTGTGAATTGGGAGCAGGGCGGTGAAATGACGGGGGACTGGATGACGTGGAGGCGATTTGTTTGTAGCCACCCCATATGTGTTTAAGGCGTTTGGCAATAGATAGATAGATAGATAGATTTGATTGATGGAATTCAGTTTTTTTATGTATCTGTGTAAAGTTATAAATATGTATAGAATATGTATGTCTGTATGTAAGTTTGTGTTTATGCTTTTATCTAAGAATATGGTTATCTGTCTGTCTGTCTGTCTATCTTATTTATCTATCAGTCTGTATCTATATATCTATCTGTCTATCTATGTAAATATGTGAGGGAATGAAGGAAGGGATGGGAAGGGTATAAGGAGGATGTTGAAGGAAGGAAGGAAAGAAGGATGGAAGGACTAGGGAAGGAAGGAGGGAAGAAAGGGAGGGAGGAGAGGATGGGAGGTAATTGGAGAGAAAGAGAGAGAGAGAGAGAGAGAGAGAGAGAGAGACCTTAAAATTAACTGATGGTAGCAACAAAAAAATTATTGCTGAGATGAAGATGTAAATTGAGATTATTATTATTATTATTATTATTATTATTATTATGCGAAGTAAATTGGGATGATGATGATGATGATGATGATGAAAAGTAAATTGAGATTATTATTATTATTATTATTATTATTATTACAGGTATTATTATTATTATTATTATTATTATTATTATTATTATCATTATTATTATTATTATTATTATTAATACTACTACCACTACTACCACCACCACCACTACTACTACTGCTTCTACAACTACCACTACTACCACCACCACTACTACTACTACTACTACTACTACTACTACTACTGTTTTTATTAGATAATCATTTTCTTTTCGTTTTTTTTCCCCGTGTTTTTTTGTGTTTTTCCAAAAGTTATCGGCAGGTTCTTTTTTTTCGTTTTTTTTTTAATTTTGTAATTTGTCTTGTTTTTTTGGTGTTTTTGTTCGTAGTGATTTTGTGTCAGTGGTTTATTTTTTCGTTTTTTTTTATTTTCTCGTGTTTTTTTTATATATTTTTTTTCCTCTGTTGTTTGGTGATTTTTTTTGTTTTTCTTGTTTTTCTTTTTTTTTTGGCTTGCTTTTTTCGTGTTTGTGTTTTGATTTCGTTCTGTTTTGTTTTATGTTTATTTATTTATTTATTTTTTGGTCTTTCTCCAAACTTTAATCCATTTATTTCACTTGTTCTCTCTCTCTCTCACACACACACACACACACACACACACACACACACACACACACACACACAGAAAGCCAGTTAAAACACTTTATCATCATCATCATCATCATCATCATCATCTTCCTCCTCCTCCTCCTCATCATCATCATCATCATCATCATCATCATCATCATCATCATCATCTTCCTCCTCCTCCTCCTCCTCCTCCTCCTCCTCCTCATCATCATCATCATCATCATCATCATCATCATCTTCCTCCTCCTCCTCCTCATCATCATCATCATCATCATCATCATCATCATCATCATCGGTCGTCGTCGTCATTGTATTATTGTTATTATTATTATTATTATTATTATTAAGTAATTAGTTGAGCAGACAGGGGGGGTCTGAGGGAATTTTAAAAGGCAAGGAAAGAAGATAAATGGGAAGGAGGGAGGGAGGGAGGGAAGGAAGGAAAGAAGGAAGGAAGGAAGGAGAAAAGTGAGGAGGTAGGGAAGGAGGGAAATTCAAGAGGAGGAAAGAAGGAAGGTAGATTGGAATGGAAGGAGGGAATGAAGGAGAGGAAGGGAGAATTGAATATGGAGGAAAGAAGGTAGGGAGGGAGGGAGGAAAGAAGATGGGCAGGGAGGGAGGGAGGAATGAAGGCAGAGAAGTGTAGGAAAAAAGGTATGGAGGGAGGAAGGAAGGTAGGGAAGGGGAGGAAAGAAAGTCGGTAGGTAGGGAGGGAGGGATGGAGAGAGGGAGAGAAGATAGGTGAAGGAAGAAGATAGAGAGTTAGGTAGGAAGGGAGGGAGGAGAGAAAGAAGGTGGGTAGAGAAGGTAGGTAGGTAAGGTGGGGAGGGAGGAAAGAAATTAGGTAGAGAAGGTAGGTAGGTAGGTAGGGAGGGAGGAAAGAGAGGAGGTGGGTAGGTAGGTAGGTAGAGAAGGTAGGTAGGTAGGGAGAAATTAAAGAAGATAGGTAAGTAGGGAAGTAGGGAGGGAGGAAAGAATGAAGGTAGGTAGAAAGGGAGGGAGTGAGGAACGAAGGTAGGTAGGGAGGGAGGAAAGGAGGTAGGTAGGGAGGGAAGGAAGAAAGAAGGGAGGGAGGGATGAAGGAAATTAGGAAGGTAGAGAAGGTAGGTAGGTAGGGAGGGAGGGAGGAGAGAAAGTAGGTAGAGAAGATAGGTAGGGAGGGGGGGAGGACAGAGAGAAGGTGGATAGGTAGGTAGGTAGGGAGGGAGGGAGGAAAGAAGGTAGGTAGATAGGTAGGTAGGTAGAAAGGGAGGCAAGGAGGAAAGAAGGTAGGTAGATAGAGAAGGTAGTTAGGGAGGAGAGAAGGTAGGTAGGTAGGTAGAGAGGGAGGGAGGGATGGAGGAAAGAAGGAGGGTGTAGAAAGAAGGTAGGTAAGTAGACAAGGTAGGGAGGGAGGGAGGAAAGAAGGTAGGTACGTAGGGAGAGAGAGAGGGAGGGAGGAAAGAAGGGGGGAGGGAGGAAAGAAGGTAGGGAGGGAGGGAGGGAGGAAAGAAGGGGGGAGGGAGGAAAGAAGGTAGGGATGGAGGAAAGAAGGAGGGTGTAGGAAAGAAGAGACACATGAATAGGCCACATTTCTCTTGCCGGGAATGAGGTTAGCGGAGGTAATGCACTTCATTCCCCGACTTACGCTGCCGGAGACACGACGGAGGGAGAAGCAGGGAAGCAGGGAGGAGGGCAGGAGGGAAAGAGGTAGATGTGGTGGTTGGGAGGGAGGTAGAGAGGTGGGAAAGACGAAGGAAAGGAGACAGGTAGGTAGCGAGGGTGGGGGAAGAGATAGGGAGAGACGGAGGGAGGAAGGTAGGGAGGGAGGAGGGAGGGACATAGGGAGAGACGGCGGGAGGGAGAGAAGTAGATAGGGAGGGGGAAGAGACAGGGAAGGACATGGGTAGGGTGTGAGGGAGGGAGGGGGAAAGATAGGGAGAGACGGAGGGAAGCAAGGAGGTAGGTAAGGAGGTAGAGGTGGGAGGGAGAGAGATGGGAGAGAGAGAGGGGGAAGGAGGGAGGGGGAAAAGATAAGGAGAGACGGAGGGAAGGAGGTAGGGAGGGAGGTAGAGAGGTAAGAGGGAGGGGGGAAGGAGGGAGGTAGAGAGGTGGGAAGGAAGGGAGGGAGGGGGAAGAGATAGGAGGAGACGGAGGGAAGATAATGCAAAGGTAAGATAGGGAGGGAGGGAGACAGGACTGGAGGAGGGAGGGAGGTAGGGAGAGAGGGAGGGAAGATGATGCTAAGGTAGGAAGGCAAGGAGGGAGGGAGGGAGGTGGGTTGGTTGGAGGGAGGGTGGGAGGAAGGAGGGAGGGAAGGGAGATGTCAAGATAGGTAGGTAGGGAGGGATGGAGACAGATAGGGAGATGAGTTGGTTGGAGGGAAGGGAGGGAGGGAGGGAGGCAGGGAGGGAGGGAGTATGCTACGGTAGGTATGGAGGTAAGTTGGAGGAGGGAAGGAAGAGGAGGAGGAGGAGGAGGATGGGTAGGTAGATTGGGGGAGGAAGAGGTAGGTAGGTAGAGAGAGAGAGAGGGAGGCACGTAGGAAGGAGGTAGGTAGAGAGAGAAAAAAAGGGAGGCAGAGAGAGAGAAGGAGTGTAGTAGGGAGAAAGAATGAAGGATAGTTAAGGAGGGAAGGAAGAGGTAGATGGATAGGGAGAAAGGGAGGGAAGAGGGTAGTGAGTTGGAGGGAAGGTAGGTAGGAAGGTAGGTTGGTAGGTAGGTTGGTTGGTAGGTAGGTAGGTGAATAAATTGGAAGTAGGTAGGTAGGTAGATGGTAGGTAGGAAATGGTTCGGGTAGGTAGGTAGGTAGAGAGAGTGAGAGAGAATAACCGTGTGTGTGTGTGTGTGTGTGTGCGTGTGTGTGTGTGTGTGTGTGTGTGTGTGTCCAGAAACGTCATCTAAACGTTTCCTGTCCTTTGACCCACCTCTCTCTCTCTCTCTCTCTCTCTCTCTCAAAATCTATATCTAGTGATCCATTTATATCAGTGTCAATTTTATCTGTAAATATCTCTCTCTCCACTTATCTATCTACTATCGATCTATCAGCTTGTCTGTCTATCGGTCCATCTATCTATCTATCTATCCATCTGTCTATCTATCTATCTATCTATCTGTCTATCTATCCATCTATCTATCTGTCTATCTATCTATCTATCTATCTATCTCATCCTAACGCCGCCTGAAATTGCCATCTCTCCATCTTCA
>NC_136968.1:33734358-33741858 GCF_032717465.1 Coenobita brevimanus | reverse complement strand
CGTAAGTGAATATATAAATTTATGAATAAATATATGAGTGCATAAATGAATGTATGAATGCGTAAGTGTGTATAACATGTATGAATAAATGCATGAATGCGTAAGTGTGTATAAAATGTATGAATAAATGTATGAGAATGTGTAAGTGAATGTATGAGTATGCGTAAATGAATATAAGTGCGTAAGTGAATGTATGAGTGCATAAGAATATAAAAATGTATGAAGAAATGAGGATGCAGAAGTGAATATACAAATGTATGAATAAATGTATGACTGCGTAAATGTATAAGCGAATGTATGAAAAATGTATAAACGAATGTATGACAAAATATGAATGTATGAAAAGTGTATAAGTGAATGTGTGAAAAAATATGTGGATGTATGAAAAATGTATAAAGGAATGTATGATAATATATATGTATGAAAAATGTATAAACGAATGTATGAAAAATGTGAATGTTTAAATGTATAAACGAATGTATGAAAAATGTGAATGTATAAATGTATAAACGAATGTATGAAAAATGTATAAACGAATGTATGAAAAATGTGAATGTATAAATGTATAAACGAATGTATGAAAAATGTGAATGTATAAATGTATAAACGAATGTATGAAAAATGTGAATGTATAAATGTATAAACGAATGTATGAAAAATGTATAAACGAATGTATGAAAATTTAAATGTATAAATGTATAAACAAATGTATGAAAAAATGTCAGTGTATGAAAAGGTATAAGCGAATGTATGAAAATGTATATGTATGAAAAATATGAATGTGTGAGGAATGTATAAACGAATGTATGAAAAATGTATGAGAGGGCGTGTAAAATAAATGCATAACGGGTGTGCTGTGTTGGATGTGGGTAATGAATTTATGAGTAATTGGGGTAATAGAATAAATGTGTGTTGGCAGTTGCTATAGTAACGCCCCCCTGCCCTGCCCTGCCCTGCCCTGCCCTGCCCTACCCTGCCTTACCCTGCCCTGCCCTGCCCTGCCCTGCCCTGCCCTACCCTACCCTGCCCTGCCCTGCCGTGTCCTGCCCTGCCCTGCCCTGCCCTGCCCTGCCCTACCCTACCCTACCCTGCCCTGCCCTGCCCTGCCCTGCCCTGCCTTACCCTGCCCTACCCTGCCTGGATACACACACACACACACACACACACTCACCTATACACGTTCATATACCATTTATCAGCGCTGTGTAGACCTGCTTTGACACATAAATAGACGAATTATAGATAGATAGATAGATAGATAGCATAACTATATAGATAGATAGATAGCATAGACGAATTTGTATAGATAGATAGATAGATAGGTAGACGGATAGATGCATGTAAACTAAAATAACTCTTGCATATTACTATTCAAGCATTTACATATTCGTTCATATATTCACTTGTAATGCATTCGTGGTCACATTCTTGTAACCGTAGATAAAAAAAAATGAATTAGAATATAATTTATAATCCAATTTATTTTTTTTAATCTACGTCCGTCATCACAAATACCTGTAGTACTAATAATGATGATAATAATAATGATAATAGTAGTAATAATAATGATAATAAAAACACTAATAATGATAATAAGTACTACTACTGCTACTACTACTACTACTACTACTACCACCCCTACTCCTACTACTACTACTATGAATAATAATAATAACAATAATAATAATAATTAATAATAATAACAATAATAATAATAATAATTAATAATAATAATAATAATAATAATAATACCACCTTCGCTTTGAGATGCGTAGATTTTAACATATTGCAAGAGATAAGTACACCTGTAGTCTTTATTTTCACGTACCTTTAAAATCTCCTTGGTTACTAGTCAAATTGAGCCACGTAACTTGATACACTATTACTCCTACTTGTGGGGCTGCGTCTCCTTGGTTACTAGTCAAATTTTCCGTTTTACACCAAGCCCATATTTTCGTCCTTTCCCACGTAACTTTTCAATCGATTACTTTTACTTATGAGGTTGCGTCTCCTTGGTTACTAGTCAAAGTAGCTATTTTACACTATCTTGGTCCAGAATTTCTCGTCAGGGGTTTGTGTCTCCTTGGTTACTAGTCAAATTAGCTGTTTAACACTAACTTGGTCCAATAATTTTCGTCAGTGAGGTTTGCGTCTCCTTGGTTACTAGTCAGATTAACTGTTTTTCGCTAACTTGGCCCAAATTTTCGTTTTTTTTTAATGCTTATTTCTATGATAATGGTATGACTCTCCATCCTTTCAGCCGCACTTCTTCGTGACTAGCAATATATTCTTATGTGAAAAGGGAGAGATGACAGTTTTAGGCCAAGTTAGAGTAAAAAGAATATAGTGAGTTTGAGTGAGTCTCCTTGGTTACTAGTCAAATCGAGCCACTTGAATACTGAGTCGTGGTTGCCCCTTAACACCTTTTCCTTAGCGATTTAATTTTGGATATGGCCGGTTAATGTATTTTTGTAGGTTATTTATGCAGAGTATGAAAGTAAAGCTCCCTAACACCTCTTCCCTAGCGATTTAATTTTGGATATGGCTGGGTAATATCCTTTTGTAGGTTATTTATGCAGAGTATGGCGATATTAAAAGGATTTATTTAGATGGATTTATTATATAGATGGATTTATTTACATGGATTTATTACTTAGATGGATTTATTATTTAGATGGATTTATTTAGATGGATTTCTTCAGATGGATTTATTATTTAGATGGATTTATTTAGATGGATTTATTATTTAGATGGATTTATTATTTAGATGGATTTATTTATTTAGATGGATTTATTATTTAGATGGATTTATTTATGCAGATGGATTTATTTAGATGGATTTTTTTAGATGGATTTATTTATTTAGATGGATTTATTTTGATGGATTTATTATTTAGATGGATTTATTATTTAGATGGATTTATTTAGATGGATTTATTATTTAGATGGATTTCTTCAGATGGATTTATTATTTAGATGGATTTATTTATTTAGATGGATTTGTTTATTTAAATGGATTTATTATTTAGATGGATTTGTTTATTTAGATGGATTTATTATTTAGATGGATTTATTATTTAGATGGATTTATTATTTAGATGGATTTATTTATTTAGATGAATTTATTTATTTAGATGGATTTATTTTGATGGATTTATTATTTAGATGGATTTTTTTAGATAGATTTATTATTTAGATGGATTTTTTTAGATGGATTTATTATTTAGATGGATTTATTTAGATGGATTTATTATTTAGATGGATTTATTTATGCCGAGTATGGCGATATTAGATGGATTTATGGAACACAGAAGAGGACAGTAAGGTGTAATAAGCCATATAAATCGCTTAGGAAGAGGTGTTAGGGAGCTTCCTTTGCTGACGAGATTACGGGCCCTAGTTGTTGGATTTGAGTGAGTCTCCTTGGTTACTAGTCAAAATCAAGCCTCCAATATTACTACACTTGGCCGGTTTTTATAGGGATCTTTGCCAGGCTATGGATTTGGATGCGTCTCCTTGGTTACTAGTCAGATCGAACTACGTGACTTGAAATACTGAGTTAATGCTTGTTTTTCGGCTTGAATGCATCTCCTTGGTTACTAGTCAAATCGAACGATGTGACTTGAATAATAGTGAGTTGTTGCGTGAAATATGGTGAGTCCTGGTTGTTATATTTGAATGCGTCTCCTTGGTTATTAGTCAAATCAAGCCACGTGACTTGAATACTAATTTGTTGCGTGAAATTTGGTGAGTCCTGGTTGCTATATTTGATTGCGTCTCCTTGGTTACTAGTCAAATCAAGCCACGTGACTTGAATACTAAGTTGTTGCTAGAAATTTGGTGGGTCCAGGTTGTTATATTTGAATGCGTCTCCTTGGTTACTAGTCAAACCGAGCCTGCGATATGACTACACCTGGCCATCATCTGAAAGTGAAAAAAAAAAAAATGACGTTTTTTTTTTCGTTTCTTTGTTTTCTATATTTCCCTTATTTTTTATATATTGATTTATTTTTTCTCTCAATTTCTCTTTTCTGTTTTTCCATTTTTCGTTTTGCTTTTTTCTCTTATTTTTTCCCCTTCAATTTTTTCTCATTTTTTTTTATTTTTTATTTTTTATTTATTTTTTTCTATTTTCTCGTATTTTTTCTTTTCCGTTTTTCATTTTTCTTTTTTTCTCTTTTTTTGTATTTTTTGTTTTCGTTTTTTTTTGTTTTCTGATAATATTAAATTTTTCTCTTCAATTGTTTTTTTGTTTTTGTTTTCTCTTTTTCTCTTCTATTTTGTTATTTTTTCTTTTTTGTTTTAATATTTTTTTCTTATATTTTTTTCTTTTTTGTTTTAATTTTTTTTCTTATATTTTTTTCCTTTTTCTGTTTTTTTTCTTTTTCTCTTTTCGTCTGTAGTTTTTTTTTCTTTTGTATCTTTTTTGTTTTTCTTTTCCTTGTTAAATTTTCTTGATATTTTTTTCCCTCATTCTTTTGTTTTTCTTTATTTTTTCTTTTTTCTCTATTAATTCTTTTGTTTTTCTTTATTTTTTATTTTTTCTCTGTTCATTCTTTTGTTTTTCTTTATTTTTTCTTTTTTCTCTATTAATTCTTTTGTTTTTCTTTATTTTTTCTTTTTTCTCTATTAATTCTTTTGGTTTACTTTATTTTTTCTTTTTTCTCTTAATTCTTTTGTTTTTCTTTATTTCTTCTTTTTTTCTCTGTTCATTCTTTTGTTTTTATTTATTTCTTCTTTTTTTCTCTGTTCATTCTTTTGTTTTTTTTTTTATTTTTTCTCTGTTCATTCTTTTGTTTTTCTTTTTTCTCTGTTCATTCTTTTGTTTTTCTTTTTTCTTTTTTCTCTGTTCATTCTTTTGTTTTTCTTTTTTCTCTGTTCATTCTTTTGCTTTTCTTTATTTTTTCTTTTTTTCTTTGTTCATTCTTTTGTTTTTCTTTTTTTCTCTGTTCATTCTTTTGTTTTTCTTTTTTCTCTGTTCATTCTTTTGCTTTTCTTTATTTTTTATTTTTTCTCTGTTCATTCTTTTGTT
The DNA here is from genome assembly GCF_032717465.1 of Coenobita brevimanus. Taxonomy (NCBI): domain Eukaryota; kingdom Metazoa; phylum Arthropoda; class Malacostraca; order Decapoda; family Coenobitidae; genus Coenobita; species Coenobita brevimanus. The sequence goes on along the minus strand of NC_136968.1, from coordinate 33,736,826 downwards.
TTTCTTTTTTCTTTTTTTCTCTGTTCATTCTTTTGTTTTTATTTTTTCTTTTTTTCTCTGTTCATTCTTTTGTTTTTCTTTTTTCTTTTTTTCTCTGTTCATTCTTTTGTTTTTATTTTTTCTCTGTTCATTCTTTTGTTTTTATTTTTTCTCTGTTCATTCTTTTGTTTTTCTTTATTTTTTCTTTTTTCTCTGTTCATTCTTTTGTTTTGTTTTTATTTTTTCTCTGTTCATTCTTTTGTTTTTCCTTTTTCTTTTTTTCTCTGTTCATTCTTTTGTTTTTCTTTATTTTTTCTTTTTTCATTCTTTTGTTTTTCTTTATTTCTTATTTTTTCTCTGTTCATTCTTTTGTTTTTTTTTTTGTTTTTTTCTGCTCATTCTTTTGTTTTTATTTTTTTTTTCTCTATTCCTTTTTTTCTAATTACTATTTTTGTCAATTGCTTTTTCTCCTTTTTTTTCTGTTTTCTATATTTTCTTTTATATATTCTGTTGTTTTTATCTGTTTTTTTTTCTTTTTTCTCTTCTAATTTCTTCCATTTTGTAATTTTTATAATTCTCATTTTTTTTTTTCTATGCTCAATATTTTCCTGGTTTTTCTGTTTTTTTCTTTGCGGTTTTTCTTTTATTTTTTTTTCTTTTTTCTCTTCAGGTTATTATTTATTTTTATTTTTCTTCCTTTCTGTTTTTTTGTTTTTTTCTGTGTTCTTGTTTTTTTTATTTTTTCCTTTCCTCTGTCTGTCTGTCTGTCTGTCTGTCTGTCTGTCTCTCTCTCTCTCTCTCTCTCTCTCTCTCTCTCTCTCTCTCTCTCTCTCTCTCGTTCTCTTTTCTTCAGTTTATTCTTTTTTTTATTTTTCTGTTTTATTCGTTTGTTTTTCTTTCTTGTTTTGTTTTTATTTTTTCCTTTCCTCTCTCTCTCTCTCTCTCTCTCTCTCTCTCTCTCTCTCTCTCTCTCTCTCTCTCTCTCTCTCTCTCTCTCTCTCTCTCTCTCTCTCTTTACGGACCCAGGGACGTACTCAAGGTGGTATAGTTAGGTTCGTAGCGCCGTTTCCTTCGCGATTAATTTTACGTATTACACCTCAGCATTTTCTTGTCCATATCAGTGCAAAAGAGGGTACTGAAATTTGATGTCAGGACTAAATCTCTAAGAGAAAGGTGTTACGGCATTACAAAAGCCAATGTTTGATTTAGGGATGTGGCTGGGAAAAGGTTGTTGCGGGAAAAAAGGAAAGCCTAGAATAAATCGCTGAGAGAGAGGCTTTGCGAAATTGTTAAAGCCAATACGTGATTTAGGGAGCTGGATAGGGAAATGGATAGTGTGTGTAAATGGACGGGTGCTGCGTGTCCATCGTGAAGGGGGAGGAGGGGGAAAATGTTAATAATAAATCGCTACGAGAGAGGCGTTGAGAAATTATTAAAGTCTGTACTTGTTTGAGAGAGGTTACTTATCTTGTTTGAGGCTTGATTTAAGTTTCATATATATATTTTTTTCCTTCCTTCCTTCCTTCCTTACCTACTTCCTTCCTTCCTTCTATCCTTCTTTCCATCCTTCCTTCCTTCCTTCTTTCCTTCCTTATCTACTTCCATTCCTCCATACCTACTTCTTTCCTTACTTCCTTCTTTCCTTCCTTCCCTCCATCCTTCCTTCCCTCCTTCCTTCCTCCCTCCCTCCCTCCCTCCCTCCCTCCCTGCTTCCTTCCTTCCTTCCTTCCATTCATCCTCCCTTCCTTCCTTCCTTCCTTCAATTCATCCTCCCTTCCTTCCTTCCATTCATCCTCCCTTCCTCCTTTCCTACTTTCTTCCCTTCCTTCCTTTCCTACTTTCTTCCCTTCCTTCCTTTCCTACTTCCTTCCTTCCATTCATCCTCCCTCCCTCCCTCCCTCCCTTACCTCCTCCTTTCCTTCCTTCGTTCTCTCGACTTATTAAATTTATCAAAAGTTACTCTAAAACAATACATCAGCTCTGCCATCTCTTGTTGTTATTTTTGTTTTTTTGTTATTGTTTGCTGTTCTTGTTTGTTGCTGCTGTTTTTGTTTTTGTTGTTTTTGTTGTTTGCTGTTTTTGTTTTTGTTTTTGCTGTTTTTGTTAGTTTGTTTTTGTTGTTATAGTTTGCTGTTTTCGTTATTATTTGTTGTTTTTGTTATTGTTTGTTGTTTTTGTTATTGTTTGTTGTTTTTGTTATTGTTTGTTGTTTTTGTTATTGTTTGTTTTTGTTATTGTTGTTTTTGTTATTGTTTTTGTTATTGTTTTCTGTTTTTGTTTTTGTTCGCTGTTTTTGTTTTTGTTTTTGTTCGCTGTTTTTGTTTTTGTTATTGTTTGCTGTTTTTGTTATTGTTTTTGATGCTTTTGTTTTCGTTGCGTCACTGCTGTTGTCCAAGGAAGATTTTTTCCCTCTAATTCCAGACTCTCTCTCTCTCTCTCTCTCTCTCTCTCTCTCTCTCTCTCTCTCTCTCTCTCTCTCTCTCACCGTT
>NC_136968.1:33726858-33731858 GCF_032717465.1 Coenobita brevimanus | reverse complement strand
AGAGAGAGAGAAAAGGAGGGAGGGAAGAAGGAAGAGAGGGAGAAAAGGGAGGGAGGAAAGGGAGAGAGAAAAGGAGGGAGGGAAGAAGGAAGGGAGGGAGAGACTAATTCAATTTAAGGGTGCTGCCGGAGAGAAGGAGGGAGGGAGGGAGGGAGAGAAAGGGGGAGGGAGGGAGGGAGAAAGAGGGAGGAAGGAAGGTAGAAAGAGGAACTGAGAGAGAGAGGGAGGGTGTGAGGTAGAGAGAGAGAGAGAAGAGGGAGTGAAGTAGAGAGAGAGAGAGAGAGAGAGAGAAGAGGGAGTGAAGTAGAGAGAGAGAGAGAGAGAGAGAGAGAGATGGATGAATAGAAAAGTGAACTGAAAAAAATTGGAGGAAAGAGAGAGAGAGAGAGAGAGAGAGAGAGAGAGAGAGAGAGAGAGCTTCCTTAACCCCTTCACTACGAGGGTCTTTACTAAGCTGAAGGAAATCGCTTGAAAACAAGAAGAGGGAAAGTGATTCAATAAATATACCTAAAATAAATAAAGGAAGTAAATGAGTAAATATAAATAGAAACAAAAATCAGTAAAAATAAAGAAATAACAATAAATAAATAAATAAATAATAAAAAATAAATAATAAATAAACAGATAAGTAAAAAGTCAATGAGTAAATATAAATAAAAACAAAAATAAATAAAAATAAATAAATAACGATAGATAAATAAATAATAAAAAATAAATAAATAGATAAATATAAATAGATAAATAAAAAGTAAATAAGTAATATATAATAGAAACAAACATAAGTAAAAAATAACAATAAATAAATAAATAAATAATAAAGAAATAATAAATAAATAGATAAGTGTAAATAAATAAAAAGTAAATGAATAAATATTAATAGAAACTAAAATAAGTAAAAATAAATAAATAAATTAAATGAATAAGAAAAATGAATAATAAATAAATAGATAAATGAAAAGTAAATGAATAAATATTAATAGAAACTTAAATAAGTAAAAATAAAAAACAATAAATTAATAAATAGATAATAGAAATAAATAATAAATAAATAGATAAATGTAAATAAATAAATAACTAAAGTAAATGAATAAATATTAATAGAAACTTAAATAAGTAAAAATAAATAAATAACAATAAATTAATAAATAAATAAATAAATGATAAATAAATAGATAAATGTAAATAGATAAATAAAAATCAGTAAATAAAAATATAAGTAAATGAATAAATAAATCCGTGATGGAAATGAAGGGGTTAAGGTGGGTTTGGGTATTACTTAACACCTTCTCCGTGGCGATTTAGTTTGCGTACCACCCCCCGGTATCCCCTTGCGTGTTATCGAGGCAGGGGATGGTAAAGCCATGTAAATAATGGTAAGGCGCTGTAGGCAAAATAAATCGCTAAAGAAAAGGCGTGAGGGTGAGAGAGAGAGAGAGAGAGAGAGAGAGAGAGAGAGAGAGAGAGAGAGAGAGAGAGAGAGAGAGAGAGAGAGAGAGAGAGAGAGAGTAACATGTGGTCACCCCTGTCACCCCCCGCTGCTACACTTGTCATCACCCCGGGGTCTCTCTCTCTCTCTCTCTCTCTCTCTCTCGTATTCGTATTCGTATTTCTCAGTCCCTTTTTCTCTGTTCTTATTTTTATTCTCTCTCTCTCTTTCTCTCTCTCTCTCTCTCTCTCTCTCTCTCTCTCTCTCTCTCTCTCTCTCACAGCCCTATTCGTTTTAGACTTATAATTTTCTCACCCTACACCATCAGTAAAAAAAAAAAAAAATTACATATATTTGTGTTGCGTTTTTACCTGCGGCGATACCCTGCAGGTTAGAGAGGAGCCGGCGTTCTTCCTCCTCCTCCTCCTCCTCCTTTTTCTTCTTCTTCTTCTTCTCCTCATCTTCTTCTCCTTGTTCTTGTTCATGTTGTTGTTGTCCTCCTCCTCCTCCTCCTCCTCCTCCTCCTCCTCCTCCTTCTGGTGGATTTGTTAGAAGGCCTTTGGAGACATAGAAGTGGTACCATGTAAGGTATTTTAAAATGGAGAATTCAAATTTGACATCAAGTGACATCTATGGAGGCGCTATTTATTATTATTATTATTTTTTTTTTTTTTTTTTAATAGAAACGAGGAAGGAAAAACAAATGAATAAAAAAATAATAATCTAGCAGTAAGTTCGGTAAATGTAGGTGAAGTGGAGGGAGAGGGAGGGGAAGACCGAGGATGAGGTGGAGGGATGGAGTTGAGAGGTATATGAGGGTAGGGGGGAGTGAGTTGGGGGGGAGGGCAGTCAAATGGTGGGTGACAGAGCGACTTGGAGGCGTTTTGTCTGCGGCCACCCTTTGCGGGATTAGAGCGTCTGGCTATAGATAGATAGAAGTTGAGTAAAAGTTCATTATATAAGCCATTGAGACATTAAAGTGGTACCGTATGTTTTTTTTTATTTTATTTTATTTTTTACAATGGCTGGGTACTTTTTACAGCAAATTGGAACAGGAGCCTCGCCGCAGGTCCAAGAGTAATTGTATTCTTGTTAACTTACCTTCCCCAAACGTGAGCTAGCTTTAATGTGGAGAAAATGTAGAGAAAATATTGTCGTGTTTGTTGTTGATGATGATGATGATTATTATTAATATATATTTATTATTATTATTATTATTATTATTTATTTATTTATTTATTTAGTACGGTAGTAATAGTTGTAGTAGTAGTGATGGCGGTGGTGATGGTGGTAGTAGTAGTAGCAGTAGTGGTAGTGTTTTTTTTTTGTGTGTGTGTGTCCAACTCTAGGCATAGGCTTCACAACGCGTTACCAAGGCCCAGCAGTCCTCCTACATATCATACACCTCTGCATGTCACCACTTCGGCGCTAACACCCACCGTCCATACTGAATACATGCTAGGGCTGTCTCATACAGGACTGGTGTATTGGTATGAGCGGGGGTAGTTTTACGACATGTCGGCGGGTCTTCTGGTAGAGCAGGAAAGTCTGGGTTTATGAAATTCAAATCCTTAACCTGTTCCCTGCCCCAGCGGGGATTTGAACCTGGGTCCAATAGGGCTGCAGGCCAACTCTACTGATTCCGCCAAATAGTAGTAGAAGCAATTGTAGCATTTTGTAGTTGTTGCTGCCAATTGGTGACTATCCTACCGTCATCTCTCATATTTTCAGATAATGGGAGTGATATAAGAGGAACCGCCACTCATCCTCAGTGCATTGTTAGGGTGAGTGTTAATTGAGCTTTTTATATATTTCTTCATTAGTATTATTCATGTACATCACAGTTTCAATGCTAAGTGGCCCTGGGGATGCCTTAACACTTTTTCCATAGCGATTTATTCATTATTAAGGTTAGTGGTCATTGATGTTTTTACTGCTTTTCATTAGTATAGTTAATTTTTTTTTGTATTATTCATTTACATCACAGGGTCAATGCTAAGTGGCTCTGGGGATGCCTTAACACCTTTTCCATAGCGATTTATTCATTATTGAGTGTTAATTGAGTTTTTTGTTATCTTTTCATTACTGTTGTTGATTTTATTATTATTATTTTTTTCATTAATATTATTTATTTACATCACAGGGTCCAATGCTAAATGGCTTTGGAGATCCGTAACACCTTTTCCTTAGTGATTTATTCGGTGCATTTCACCTCAGTATCAGCTTATGTTATTAATATAAACTCTGTGTATATTAACGCGATGTAATAGGGAAACTAAATCGCTTAGGAAGAGGTGTTACGAAGCTTCACACAACACTGAGATTTTTTTTTTTTTAATGCAAGGAAGAAGGAACCAAAGACCAGGCGTTTCGGATCTGATTTGCCGACCTCCCTGACCTCTGTCTTGGTTCTTCTTCTCCACTCCATTATGTTAGGATTTGTGTCTTTTTTTTTTTTTTTTAAATGTTTTTCTCAATTTTTGGTCATTGGCGTTTTTGGATTTTTTTAGTTTTTATTTTTATCATTAGAAGAAAATATATATAACGTTCTCCTCTTATCCAGTCCATTATGTTAAGTTCTGGATTTTTTTTATCATTAATTTTTTTCTCTTTTGGTCGTTATCGTTTTTGGATTTTTCAGTTTTTATTTTTATTATTAGAAAAACTATATATAACGTTCCCGCTTCGTTTATTCACCCCGTAAATAACTATAAATATTTCTTTCTCATCGCCGCATTATTTATTTTGACACTGAAAGATTTATGATTTTTTTCGTTTTAGTGTTCCTTTCCAATTAATAACCATAAATAAATAATATAATATGCTTTGGGAATCTTTATCATTATCGTTATCAGTCCAATACTAGGTCGACTACGGAACTGACCCTTCTTATCGGGGAGCTTGATAGCCAGGATTAACCCTCCCCCATGCTGGCGATGTACGGATGGGAATGTGGTGTCTGTAGGGAGAGTGGTGTACGTGAAATCTGTTACCCTTAATTTTCGCCAATGTTTGTATTTCGTTGCAGTGAATAAACAGCGAAATAAATAAAGATAAAATACTCAGGGAAGAAGCACGATGGTTTGTTTACATTTGGGAGTACACAGGAAAGAAGCACGTGGGTTTGTTTACATTTGAGAGTACCCTGGAAAGAAGCACGTGGGTTTGTTTACATTTGGGAGTACACAGGAAAGAAGCACATGGGTTTGTTTACATTTGGGAGTACACAGGAAAGAAGCACGTGGGTTTGTTTACATGTGGGAGTGACTGCAAAAAAACACGGGTTTGTTTACATTTGGCAGTACACAGGAAAGAAGCACGTGGGTTTGTTTACATTTGAGAGTACCCTGGAAAGAACCACGTGGGTTTGTTTACATTTGGGTACGCCTCACCAAAGATGCACTTGTGTTTGTTTATATCTGGAACATTTGTCGAGAAGGAAGCATGTGCGTTTGTTTACATTTGGGTACGTCCGTAACAAATAAGCACGTGAGTTTGTTTACATTAGAGAAAGTTCACAGAGGATCACGTGCGTTTGTTTACATTTTTAAAAGTTGTTGACATAGTTGCCGTG
>NC_136968.1:33704358-33721858 GCF_032717465.1 Coenobita brevimanus | reverse complement strand
AGGCAAATAATGAAAAATAAAAAAAAAAGCGAGTGTTAAAGATAAGAAAAAATGCAAAATGAAAAAAAAAAAAGAGTTAAAGAAAGAAAATATTTTAAAAAATGAAAAAACGCGAGATAAAGAAAGTCAAAAAATGAAAGAAAAACAGGAGTTAAAGAAATATAAAAAATAAACAACAAAAAAGCAAGTGAAAGAAAGAGATAAAAGCGAAAAGAAAAAATACGAAACAAAAACGAGAGTTAAAGAAAAGAGTAAAAAGAAAAAAAATCCAAAAAAACGAGTTAACAAGTAAAAAAAAAATGAAAGAAATGAAAATATACAAAACAAAAAAGCGGGAGCCAAAGAAAACGAGAAAAACAATAAAATGAAAAAAATAAAAAGGGAGAGAAAGAAAGAACGAAAAAATACAAAAAAAAAAAAAATCAGAATGAAAAAAAAACTCAAAGCAAAGACAGGAGACTTAAAGAAAAAAAAAAGGAAGAAAGCGAGTTAAAGAAAAGAGTAAAAAGAAAAAGTGAGTTAAATAAAAAACGAAAAACACAAAATAAGCGATACTGAAAGAATAAAGTAATAGAAAGGAACAGAAATAAAAGAGGAAAAGTGTAATAAATGAAGGCTGCATTGGCATCATTTCGCGTGCAAATCGTGCCTAATTCCAGCTCGTCGGTCCCAAATTACCCTGGTAACGATATATATATGTGACGCCAACCCGGTTTGCCCCACGCTAATGTATCCAATTGCTGGCTTAAGTCAATTCTTGGCGCGCGAATGTTTGGGGCCAGCATGCGACATTTGGGGGGGGGGGGGAGTGGGACATTTTTTTAGAAGGGCGAAGAATTGAGAAAAAAGCGAAATTTTTAGAAAGTGCGGAAGATAGGGGGAGAGTTCGAAGAATTTGAGAAAAGTCCAAAAAAATGAGAAAAATGCGAAAAAATAGAAAAATGCGAAAAAAATGAGAAAAATGAGAAAAATGCGAATAAAATGAGAAAAATGTGAAAAAATGTGAAAAAATGAGAAAAATGCGAAAAAATAGAAAAGTGCGGAAAAAATGAGAAAAATGCGAAAAAATGAGAAAAATGTGAAAAAATGAGAAAAATGCGAAAAAAATTAGAGAAACGTGCGGAAAAAACGAGATAAATGCGAAAAAAATTAGAAAAATAGAAAAATGCGAAAAAAAAATTAGAAAAATAGAAAAGTGCGATAAATTTGAGAACAGTGCAAAAAAAAAATTAATATGCAAAAAAGTGCGAAAAAAAATAATGTAACTTCGAAAAAATGGAAAATATAGAAAAGTACAAACATAAGTGCATTTTTTTTTTTTTTTTTTTTTTTTTTTGAGAAGTGCGAACATTTTTTTTAATATATTTGCTCCCAGGGTTCCTGTGTGAGGGATTTTGCTGGAAGGATACTAAGCGTACTGCCCTCCTCCTACTGGCTCATGGTCGTGAAGCTCATAGGTCCCCACCCCGGCGTTCCCTCTCTTATTAACTCTTGAAATTGCCCAGTTCCGTCCAATATTGAGTACTCAGGGCAGAAAAATGGGTTAAAGGAACTGATAGATTTGCCAGTGCTTAAGGTGGAAAAAGTTTTAGGAAATGCAGAAGAATTTAATGAGAGAAGTGCGGTATTTTCAAACGTGCGAGGATTTTAGAGACAGTGTGAACATTTTTGAAAGTGCGAATATTTGAGAAAAATGCGGAATTTTTTAGAAACCGGAAATTTTTTAAATGTGAGAAGAAATTTTTGAAAAGTGCGAAAATGTTGATAAAAGTGTGATATATTTAGGAAACTCGATTTTTTTTTGGGGGGGGGGGAGGATTTTTTTTTTTGGGGGGGGGAAGCGGAATTTTGATCGTGAAAATATATTGCGTTTTTTTTTTTAAATATAATTTTGTATGTGAAAAATTTGCGTTATTTTTTTTTTTTTTTTTTTTTGACGGGGGAGGATTTAGAAATAGGGAAGAATCTTGTTAATTTTTCATCTCGTTGATTCCTTAAATTGAATGTGGTGGTTATTATTTTGATTTTAGGGGGAGAGAGAGAGAGAGACAGAGAGAGAGACTGCAAATGAGAATATGGAGGAGAATATAAGGTAGGTCAATGGACATTCATAGATAGATAGATAGATGCAGAGAGAGAGAGAGAGAGATGCTATGGAAGAGAATATAAGAATGGTCGATGGACATGGATAGTTAGATAAATGCAGAGAAAGAGAGAGAGAGAGAGAGAGAGAGAGAGAGAGAGAGAGAGAGAGAGAGAGAAAAGAAAGAGAGAGAGAGAGAGAGAGAGAAAAGAAAGAGAGAGAGAGAGAGAGAGAGAGAGAGTTGTGATTATTTAACTAACTCATTAACTGCTCATAACGATTTACTATTAAACTCGTACCTGTTGCTCTCGCTCTCTCTCTCTCTCTCTCTCTCGTCATATTTAATTCATGATATTAAACTCTTGAGGCAATTTACCTTCGTTACCCCCACAAACTAGGAGAGAGAGAGAGAAGGTGTGTGTGTGTGTGTGTGTGTGTGTGTGTGTGTGTGTGTGTGTGTGTGTGTGTAAATGCAGAGTGTGTGTGTGTATGTGTGTGTGTGTGTGAGAGATAGAGAGAGGGGGGGGGGAGAGGACGTTAGGGAGGGGCGGAGAAGGATGAAGGGAGAGAGGGAGGAGAGTGGGAGAGAGAGAAGTGGGAGGAGGAGGGAGGGAGAGAGGGGGAGGAGGAGGAAGGGAGGGAGAAAGGAGGAGAAGGAGGGAGGGAGAGAAGGGAGGAAGGAAGGAGGGGAGAGAAGAAAGGAGGAACGATGAGAAAAAAAGGAGGAAGAGAGAGAGAGAGAGAGAGAAAGTTTGTCTGACTTTAAATTATGGTCTCTCTCTCTCTCTCTCTCTCTCTCTCTCTCTCTCTGTATCTATCCATCCGTCTATCTACTCAACCTATCTACCTATTTATTTACCTGTATCTGTCTACCTATCTATCTATCTGTCTATCTATCTATCTATCTATCTCAAACATAACACAATAAATTTACTCCAAAAAATCACAACAGAATCAGTTTTCATCCCAAACCCCCAAGAGTTATAAATGAATGTAAATAATAACCAAATAACTGATAAATATACCCATAATGCAATCTTGGCAGCCTCGTAATTAAGGCCGGATTTATGGATCACCTCCAGGATTACCTAACACCTCTTCCGTAGCGATTTGTTTTGGTGTATTATTCCGTAACATTGTATTTTTGTGTTGTGTGTCGTTTTCATGTAGGTGTGTGTGTGTGTGTGTGTGTGTGTGTGTGTGTGTGTGTGTGTGTGTGTGTGTGTGTGTGTGTGTGTGTGTGTGTGTGTGTGTGTGTGTGTGTGTGTGTGCGTGGACATGTTATGCTTAGAAAGTAAATAAAAATAAATAAATAAATAATAAACATAAATAAACAATAAAAATAGTTCATAAATAAAAAAAAAATCGCTAAAACAAAGTTGTTACGAGACCTTTGGAAATTTCGTTACACCTTTTCCTAACTGATTTATTTTCCTTATTCCACCTTTATTTCTTCGTATGTCTTAGTTACATGTTACGCAGAACGGAGAGTGACGCGTAATACAGACTAAATCGCTAAGGAAGAGGTGTTAGGGAATTTTGATCGTCACTACAGAGGGATACTGAGGCGAGAGTGAGAGACTGACGAGGAGTGTGCATGTGAGTGAGGTGGAGGGGGGGAGGGGGAGGCCAAGGATGAGATGGAGGGATGGAGAGGAATATGAGGGAGGGGGGTGTGAGCTGGGAGCAAGGCAGTGAAATGGCGGGGGACAGGGCGACGTGGAGGCGATTTGTTTGTGGCCACCCCTTACCGGGTTAAGGCGTCTGGCAATAGATAGATAGATGGATAGATAGACAGATAGATGGAAATTGAAACTATATGGCCTACAGGTGAGTGTAAAGGTGTGTAATATGCAGACTGAATCGCTAATTAACGGGTGTCACGAATCTTCTTGTGGTGTTTCTTTGATAGTCCATGGAGAGAGAGAGAGAGAGAGAGACTCGTATTCTCATTGGTCAAGGAAGCTCCCTAACACCATTTCCTAAGCGATTTAGTTTGCTTATTACACCTTACTGTCCTCTCCTGTGTTACATAAATCCTTCCAATACCGCCATACTCTGCATAAATAACCTACAGGCAGATATTAACCATCCATATTGAAGAATAAATCGCTATGGAAGTGGTGTTAGGGAGCCTGTGAATTTTCCGTGTTCTTTCTTTGCTAAAAATCTAAACTTCCTTCACCTTAACCTGGCCCAAATATTCGTCCGCGTTGCACTTCTTCGTGACTAGGAATGTGGATTATACAGTACTCCTTTCCTCTTAACTTGGCCCAGATTTTCGTCCTAATGCAGCATAATTCTCGTGGCACTTCGTGACTAGCACTGTGCCTTATTCTGTATTTAACTGGACTAGGAAGCTTCGTAACGCCTTTCTTCGAGCGACTTATCCTCACCTCATTATTCCCTCAACTGCACGTGCCTGGTAATGTTTATATCGTACGGCTCAGTGGCACTATTACACGTGCCTTTGTCTCTATTCACGTGTAGTTGATAGGTGGTGAGGTAAGCACGGTTCTTGCCTCATTTATCTGATTCTCGATGCCAGACGTATTCCCCAACCTACCTACCTACTTACGTGCCTCATACCTACCTATCTACTTACGTGCTTCCTACCTACCTATCTGCCTACTTACCTACCTACTTCGTTATGTGCCTGCTCCCTACCTACCTACCTACCTTCACCTACATACATACTTCCCTGCCTCTGCCTATCGTACCCCTTACCTACTTACCTGTCTCTACTTCCTTCCCTCACCTATCATCCTCCCTCCCTCCCTCCCTCACCTGCTGTACCATGCTCCCTCCCTCTCTCCCTCACCTGTCATACTCCCTCCCTCCCTCCCTTACGTACCACACTCCCTCCCTCCCTCTTTCCCTCCCTCACCTACCATACTTCCTCCCTCCTTCCCTCCCTCCCTCACCTACCATACTCTTTCCCTCCCTTCCTCCCTCCCTCACCTACCATACTCCCTCCCTCCCTCCCTCACCTACCATACTCCTTCCCTCCCTTCCTCCCTCCCTCACCTACCATACTCCCTCCCTCCCTCCCTCCCTCCAAAATGGCCGCAATAGCTTTTAGTAATGTTGTTGATTCTATTGTGCACTTAACAAGAGCATGTGTACGTGTCAACCCCATACATACGTACGCACAGCCATTCGTGCATACGTACATATATATAGGGACATAACTGGGACATACATATATATATATATATATATATATATATATATATATATATATATATATATATATATATATATATACGGGGATATACATACATACATACATACATACATACATACATAGTCATTCAGGGACATACATACGTTATATACTTACATGGACATGAATACATACATACATACATACATACATGCGGGGATATATGTGTACATGCATTCATACATACATACATATGAATACATACATATATACACATACAGGGACAAATACATACATACATATACATACATACATACATATACAAACATACATACATACATATACATACATACATACATACATACATACATAATTATACGTACATACATACATAGATACATGCATTGTTTTTTTTTTTTTTCAAGGTCGGGAAACTGCAACAGCGATATATATATTTTTTTTTTTATGTGAGGAAGAAGGAACCAAAGACCACGAGCCCAGAAAACTGTTCCTTCCAAGAGAAAAACAAAATACAAGAGAGAGCCAAATTCAAGATCCGATCAGTTCGAGATGCCTGGACACACTGCGTTTGAAAGACTGAAGATTATAGGAAACAGGAAATACAGACAGAGGGAGACAGTTCCAGAGTTGACCTGTTGCATAAATGAAAGACTGGGAGTAACGGTTAACTCTTGCATTAGTGAGTTGGACAGAAAAGGGATGAGGGTTTGCTGCTAGACGGGTGCTACGCGCCCGTCGTAGAAGTGGAGGAATGCATGCAGACAGTTCAAAGGAGCAGTGACCATTAAAGTAGCGATAGAAAAGAGATAAAGATGCAACAGTGCGACGAAGATACAGAGATTGAAGGGAGTCAGTAAGAGGAGGAGAGTTAATGAGACGAAAAGCCTTTGACTCCATCCTATTGAGAAGAGCTGTATGTGGGGAGCCTCCTCACACATGAGAGTTGTACTCCACACAGGGGCGGGTAAAACCTCTTTATAGAGTCAACAGTTGTGCAGGGGTAAAGAAAGAACGGAGTCGGCTTAGCACACCTAATCTCTTGGAAGCAGATTTTACAAGAGATGTAAAATGATCTTTCCAAGATAAGTCCCGAGTAAATGAAACCCCACACATACAGACACGTACATACATACATACATACGCACATACTGAGTCATAGGTCTATACTGTATAGTACATCATTCCTGCATACATACATACATACGTACATACGTACATACATCATATATACATACATATATACATACATACGCACAAACATACATATCGACGCACACAAGCTTTCTTGCAGTCATTCATTCGTTCGTTACATACATACATAAGCACACACATTACACAGACATTCTCTGTCTGTCTGTCTGTCTGTCTGTCTGTCTGTCTCTCGACACACATTACTCAAACATTCTCTCTCTCTCTCTCTCTCTCTCTCTCTCTCTCTCTCTCTCTCTCTCTCTCTCTCATATCCACATCAACACACACACAAAAAAATGAATTATCCAGTGCAGTATCTGATTATTGTATTTTTGAACGATACATTTTGGGAGCGAGCAGTAGTAATGCATTTATGGCCTTGATTATTATTTACTGTTCATATTGTTTTGCCCTTTTTCATATATTTTCGTTTTTTGGATTTTTTTTTGGGGGCGAGATATTAAAATTTTATGTGTGGGGGTGTGTGGGTGTGGGTGGGTGGGTGTGTTTGTGTGTGGGTGTGTGTGGGTGATGCATTTTTTACATCTATACAATAGGGAATGAATGGAGGAGGACTGATGGAATGAGAGACTGACTAGGAGAGTGTGTGAAGTGGAGGGGGGAGGGGGAGACCGAGGATGAGATGGAGAGGCATATGAGAGAGGGGTGTGTGAATTGGAGGGAGGGCAGCCTGATGGTGGGGAACAGGGTGACGTGGGGGCGATTTGTTTCTGGCTACTCCTTCAGGGATTAAGGCGTCTGGCTTTGGATAGATAGGCATAGATAGATAGATAGATGGATGGAAGGATAGATAAATGGATAGGCAGATGGATTGATAGATAGACTGGTAGATAGATAGTTTGCAATGTGTTTTTTTTTCTTTCTCTTTGTACATTATAATTTTGGTTTGGTTTCCATTGATTTTTTTTTAAAGGATAGGTCTACATGAGCCCCCGGCCCCACACACACACACACACACACACACACACACACACACACACACACACACACACACACATAGTTAGATAGATAGAGACTGACACACACACACACTGATAGATAGAGACTGACACACACACACACACACACACACACACACACACACACACACACACACACACACACACACACACACACACACACACACACACACACACACACACACACACAGGTCACTCCATTAACAATACATTTCCATAACTCCCCCAAAAAAAAGAGAGAAAAAAGATGTGCTAATTGAGTGATACAATAGCGCCATTATCCCATACAATAGCCCACTGAAAACACGCTGTAATCTGCTCAGGCCTTCACTCTGCCCCTCATCAATGGTTATCAATGCTGACTACCATTAATTGATGCCCCTGAGTGTGGTAGGAGGGATGGTAGTTGTGGTAGCGGTGGTTGGGAGGAGGGTTGAAGGGATAGGGATGGTGGTGGTTGTGTTGTAATCTGTTCAAGCCTTTACTCTGCGCCTCATCAATGGTTATCAATGTTGACTACCATTAATTGATGCCCCTGAGTGTGGTAGGAGGAATGGTAGTTGTGGTACTGGTGGTAGGAGGGAGGGTTGAAGGGATAGGGATGGTGGTGGTTGTGTTGTAATCTGTTCAAGCCTTCACTCTGCGCCTCATCAATGGTTATCAATGTTGACTACCATTAATTGATGCCTCTGAGTGTGGTAGGAGGAATGGTAGTTGTGGTACTGGTGGTAGGAAGGAGGGTTGAAGGGATAGGGATGGTGGTGGTTGTGCTGTAATCTGTTCAAGCCTTCACTCTACGCCTCATCAATGGTTATCAATGTTGACTACCATTAATTGATGCCTCTGAGTGTGGTAGGAGGGATGGTAGGTGTGGTGGTGGTGGTAAGAGGGAGGGGTGGTGTGGTAGAGGTGGTGGTGGTAGTTGTGGTTTTGGTTATTAATAGTGACATCAATGGTTATCAGTGTTCACTACCATTAATTGATGCCCCTGAGTGTGGTAGGAGGGATGGTAGTTGTGGTAGCGGTGGTTGGGAGGAGGGTTGGTGTGGTAGTGGTAGTGGTGGTTGATGAGGGTGAAAGGTTGGTGATTGTTGTGGTTGTGGTGGTAGTTGTGGTTGTTATGGTAGTAGTGGTAGTGATTGTAGTAGTGGTTTATGGTAGTAGTGGTAGTAGTTATGGTAGTAGTGGTAGTAGTTATGGTAGTTGTGGTAGTTATGGTAGTTGTGGTAGTTATGGTAGTAGTGGTAGTTATGGTAGTTGTGGTAGTTATGGTAGTAGTGGTAGTTATGGTAGTGGTAGTCATGGTAGTAGTGGTAGTTATGGTAGTGGTAGTTATGGTAGTAGTGGTAGTTATGGTGCCATCCACTCATACAATAGAGCACTAAAATAATGCAGTAATTTGTTCACATTTTTACTCTACCCTTCCTAAATAATTACACTTGTCTGTAGGTTAGTAGTGATGACGTGTATGCAGTGTGGTGGTGGTGGTGGTGGTAGTGGTGGTGGTGGTGGTGATTGTGGTGGTGGTGGTGGTGGTGGTTGTGGTGGCGATGGTTGTCTGTCTGTATGTGTCTCTCTACGTATCTTTCTATCTACCTGTCTATCTATCTGTCTATCCATCTATATCTATCAATCTATCTGTCTTTATGTAGCCTAACTCCGCATCCTGTGAGTGCCATTCCTAACTCCCATACATAAGTGAAATAAAATCCACTAGAGTTGAAAATGATATACTTAATGCATAACAATTTCGTCCTTAAGTACAGAATCGTATGGTATGATATCGTTTATAAAGACTCCAACGTGCTTTCATGCTGCTTTCCACGCTGCTCGATCTCTGGCAGCCTCCCTGTTCAGTCCCTTAATCTTGAGGTCACACTTTATGACCTCGTCCCAGTTTTTTTTCGGTCTGCCTCTCGCAACCCGACCCCCGACGTTCACACTTCTCACTTTCCGCACCCAGTTGTCATCCTCCATCCTCTCCACGTGCCCAAACCATCTCAGTCTACCTCTCCTCATCACAACACCAATACACTCCAGTCCCATCCATTCTGCCCCTCCTCATCACAACACCAATACACTCCAGTCCCATCCATTCTACCCCTCCTCATCACAACACCAATACACTCCAGTCCCATCCATTCTGCCCCTCCTCATCACAACACCAATACACTCCAGTCCCATCCATTCTACCCCTCCTCATCACAACACCAATACACTCCAGTCCCATCCATTCTACCCCTCCTCATCATAACACCAATACATTCCAGTCCCATCCATTCTACCCCTCCTCATCACAACACCAATACACTCCAGTCCCATCCATTCTACCCCTCCTCATCACAACACCAATACACTCCAGTCCCATCCATTCTACCTCTCCTCATCACAACACCAATACACTCCAGTCCCATCCATTCTACCCTTCCTCATCACAACACCAATACACTCCAGTCCCATTCTTCCTCTCAACTCTTCCATCGTAAACCTAGCTCCCCCAGGCCTCGCACTCAAGGACGCACTGCACATCCACTTAATCACTGTCATTGCTGTACGTTTGAGCCTACGAATATCCTCTTCCTTTACTGCCCAGGTCTCACCACCATGCAGCATTACACTCCTAACACATGCCGCTTACAAAGATCCATGAGCACGCAGTGTCAGGAGAGGCAACAGCTCCCTGAACTTCTTCCAACCACTCCTCACTCTTGCCACAAAACTAGCTCCAGCCCCACATCCAGCACATAACAGTCTCCCAAATAACAAAACTCTTCCACACACTCAAGACTCACCAGCAAGATCAATCCATTCACGCCTGACAATCTCCACCTACTCTCCCCGACACACCGCACACGTGATATCAGCATCATCTCGCAGTCTTCCTCTAATACCACTACATCTCATACACACCCACTTACCACAGACACTGCACAAGATGGAGTTACTGCCCACGCCCTTTCGGCAAACCACACATGGCCACACTCCCTCTTCTTTGACAGTACCGCCACCAGCCCTACATATCACTTTTGTATTATGTTGATAAATTATATATCCTGAGATGGTTTGGCCACTTGGAGAGATTGGAGAGAGACTGACTAGGAGAGTGTGAGTGAGTGAGGTGGAGGTGGAGGCCGAGAATGAGATGGAGAGATGAGGTGGAGAGAATGGCGAATGAGAGACTGACTAGGAGAGTGTATTTGAGTGAGGTGGCGGTGAAGACTGAGGATGAGATGAAGGGATGGAGTGTAGAGAATGGCGAATGAGAGACTGACGAGGAGAGTTTGTGAATTAGGTGGAGACCCGAGGATGAGATGACAGGATGGGGTGGAGAGGTATATGAGAGGGGTGTGAGTTGGAGAGAGGGCGGCCTGATGGCGGAGGACAGGGAGACGTGGAGGCGATTTGTTTGTGGCCACCCCTTCCAGGATTAAGACATAAGTTGATAGACAGGTAGGTAGATAGATAGATTGATAAATAGATGGATAGATAAATAGATAGGTAGATAGATAGATAAATGATGGATAGTTTGGCGCCTTATGTCATGTTTTTGTTTTTGTTATTGTTATTGTTGTTTTTGTTATTATTATTGTTGTTGTTTTTGTTATTGTTGTTTTTGTTATTGTTTTTGTTTTTGTTATCGTTATTGTTTTTGTTATTGTTATTGTTGTTTTTGTTATTGTTGTTGTTTTTGTTATTGTTGTTTTTGTTATTGTTGTTGTTATTGTTATTGTTATTGTTGTTGTTTTTGTTATTGTTTTTATTTTTGTTGTTGTTGGGACCCCAGGCTCATCTGAACGTGAACCCAGTGGACTGCAGGCTGAAGTTGCCCTCCTCCTGCAGTCCACCATCGTCCTTTCGGGGGATAGGGAGGGAGTTGAGGGACGTGTGTATAGCCAGGTAGTGGAGCCGCCCTGTTATATCAGTGCCACCACGTGAAGGGGTCCCTCTCCTGCACCATCCTTACGTTATGAAACCTTAATTTACACACACACACACACACACACACACACACACACACACACACACACACACACACACACACACACACACACGTTCATACATACATTTACGTGCATACATACATACACAGATACACCAACACATACATATTCGTACACACACACACACACACACACACACACACACACACGTACATACTTACATTTACATGCATACACACATACACAAATACACCAACACATACATTTTCGTACATACACACACACACACACACACACACACACACACACACACACACACACACACACACACACTTCATTTTCGGGCGCATAAAGGCCTTAAGGTTGAAAATAGTTGTGTGTGTGTGTGTGTGTGTGTGTGTGTGTGTGTGTGTGTGAGAGAGAGAGAGAGAGAGAGAGAGAGAGAGAGAGAGAGAGAAAGAAAGAGAGAGAGAGAGAGAGAGAGAGAGAGAGAGAGATTTATTCCGTTCGTCACACTAACATTCTCTTGAAATATATGTGGGTAAAATCGACCTTATTCTTCTAGTCCTTAAGGGTGAAAATATTTGTGTATTCAAGTGGAGATTCCTAACACCTCTCCCATAGCGATTTATTCCGTGCCATGTGCTTCGATATCCTCTTGAAGAATGTGGGTAAAATCGACCTTATTTTCCTATATTTTAAGAGTGAAAATGGTTATAGGTGTGAGTGGCTTCGGTAATTTCTCTAACACCTTCTCCATAGCGATTTATTCCGTGCCATACACCTCAATATCCTCTTGAAAAAGTCGGTAAAATCGACCTTATGTCCCCGTATTTAAGGGTGAAAATGATTGTTATAATGTGAGTAGCCTTGGTGATTTCGTAACACCTTCTCTATAGCGATTTATTCCGTGCCATACACTTCAGTATCCTCTTGAAAAATGTGGGTAAAATCGGCCTTATTTTCCTGTATTTTAAGGGCGTAAATCACAAAATAATTCACTGAAGAAGAGGTGCCACGAGTCCGTCTATGCTACATCGCCTTAATGTCCCGATTCCTTAAGGGTCATACTGCCTTCCACGCCACCTCCTACTTCCTCGTGTGTGTGTGTGTGTGTGTGTGTGTGTGTGTGTGTGTGTGCGCGAGTATTTGTATGTACGAGTATGTATTTGTGTGTATATACTGTATGTATGTACGTGTGTGTGTGTGTATGTACAGTATGTGCGAGTATTTTTATGTACGAGTATGTATTTGTGTGCACTGTATATATGTATGTACGTGTGTGTGTGTGTGTGTGTGTGTGTGTGTGTGTGTGTGTGTGTGTGTGTGTGTGTACAGTATATGCGAGTATTTTTATGTACGAGTATGTATTTGTGTGTATATATGTATGTACGTGTGTGTGTGTGTGTGTGTGTGTGTGTGTGTGTGTGTGTGTGTGTGTGTGTGTGTGCATAGATTTCACAGCCCGTTCCCAAAACCCAGTAGTCCTCCTACATACTACACACCTCTACATGTCACCACTTCGGCGCTAACACCCACCGTCCATATTGAATACATGCTAGGGCTGTCTCATACAGGACTGGTGTAGTGGTATTAGCGGGGGTATTTTTTGGTATTAGTGGGGGTATTTTTGGTATTTGTGTGTGTGTGTGTGTGTGTGTGTGTGTGTGTGTGTGTGTGTGTGGACATGTCGGCGGGTCTTCTGGTAGATCAGTAAAGTCTGCATTAATGAACTTCAAATTCTTAAACTGCTCCCTACGCCAGCCGGGAATCGAACCTGGGCCCATTAGGACTGCAGGCCACCTCTCTACCACTCAGCCACCTATGGGGACGGCTTAACGTTATCAGTGTCTAATTTGTATCATTTATTCATATCTTTTTCCAGAAGAGGGAGGGGGAGGCCAAGGATGAGATGGAGGGATGGAGGGATGGAGAGGTATATGAGAGAGTGGGGTGTGAATTGGGAGTGGGGCAGTGAAAGGGCGGGGGACAGGGCGACGTGGAGGCGATTTGTTTGTGGCCACCCCGTATGGAATTAAGGCGTCTGGCAACAGATGGATAGATAGATAGATTTTCCCGAAGATAAACTGAGGAGGGGAAAAAATAAAAGATAAACCCATACTTACACAGCCACATCCACGCCCACGTCAGCAGATTGAGCCGTTCCTGCAACACAAATGCCACCCTCTATACAGCAAAATCGCCCTTATCTCCCTATACATAAGACTTATTAATTTGAATTGAAAATATAAGGTTGTCTGAAAATAGCGCTGCACTAAACCCCCTTGGCTCAGTCTGCTGGTGTGGGCTTGACTGGGAGTAAGAAATGGATAATTGATGCAGGGTAGACGTACGTTTCTCAGTCTGCTGGTGTGGGTGTGGGTGGAGGAAATAAATGCGCAGGTTAGACATTGGTAACTCAGTCTGCTGGTGTGGGCGTGGGTGTGGCTGCGGGAGTAGGAAATTAATAGATACAAGAAGCACTTCTTCGTGACTAGTAAAATGCATAATACTGTACTCTTTTCGCCTTAACTTGGCCCAGATTTTCGTCCTTTTGCAGCTTATTTCACGTGGCACTTCTTCGTGACTAGTAAACTGTCATATTGTACTCCTTTCACCTTAACTTGGCCCAGATTTTCATCCCTTTGCAGCTTATTTCACGTGGCACTTCTTCGTGACTAGTAAAGTGTCACACTGTACTCCTTTCACGTTAACTTGGCCCAGATTTTCGTCCTTTTGCAGCTTATTTCACGTAGCTCAGTGGCGGAAAAAGACAATACTACGGCCCTACATCCACTCCAGAGCACTTCTTCGTGACTAGCACCATATTCTAGAGTTAATCTATTGTACTCAGCATTGAAGGTAGAGAGAGGGCAATTTCAGGCCAAGTTAGAGTGAAAAGAGTATAGGCAGGATTCGTTTTTGGTGAGGTATGAGTTAAAATCACCCTTATATACCTATCCGTAAGGCCTGTAACTTGGATGCTTCCGTAACACCTTTTTCTGAGCGACTTATTTTGCTTATTACTCCATCCTGTCCTCTTCCGTGTCGTTTAAATCATTATAATACCACTCTTATTTCTTTACCCCATAAAGCCCATAATAGAAATATACTGTAACCTAAAATGATCTCAAACTTCCCTATCCATAAGGTGTATGTTTTGAATTTTAGGGAATGTAAGCTAGAATCGCCTGTACGCCCCTCTCCTTAGAGCCTGTAAGCTGAATTTTAGGGAGTGTAACCTAAAATGATCATTATATCCCCTTTCATAAAGCTGAAATTGTTTGTTTCCGTATCGATAAGGGCTAAAATTTAGGACTCGTAACCTAAAATCGTCCATATTTCCCCATCCATATGGCCTGTTAGCTGAATTTTAGGGATGGGAACCTAAAATGGCCCTTACTTCCCTGTCCGTAAGGCTTTAGATCGACATTTTAGGGATGGTAACCTAAAATGGCCTGTATTTCTCTCTCCAGAAGGCTTAAGATGAAATATAAGACTCGTAACCTAGATTGATCACTATTCCCCCTATCCATAACGCCTAAGATAAAAATTTAGGGATGTTAAGCTAAACACGCCTCTATTAACCTATCTACAAGGTCTGTGAGTTGAATTTAGGGTCTTTGACTTAAAATCGCCCTTATTTCCCTATCCATAAGGCCTTTGAGCCTGTGTTGGGGGTCGGAAGCTATGACACACTAATCCCGCCCTTGTGGCCCCGGTAGCTAAGGGTCAAATTCAGACTGGGTGTAAATATAGTATGGCAGGTTACAATGCAAGAGGCTAATGTATTCTCGCGTGCACCTGTTTCTGCCCCCCCCTCATCCCCTCTCCCCCCTCCTTTACCCTTCCTCCTCCCCCTGTGGTCCCCCGTCCCCCCTCCTCCTCCCCTGAGTGCGCCTGGGCCTTCAGGGGGGGCCAATCAGCGCCCGCCTTTCCACGGGTTTTCATATGAGAGAGGGGAGACGCTCTGTGATTGGCCCGACCCTACCCGACCCTCCCCGCTCCGCCCTCCCATTGGCTGGTTCGAATCCTGCGCGCGCCGGCCCGTCTCCCACAGCTCCCGGCCCGGATCAATATGATTGGGAGGCGAATCTGGCTCCTGTCGTCTTATAAAACAGTATCTGGGAGAAATAACCCTATTAGTCAGTTTTCGTTTGGTTATCAGTCGTCAGGTCAAGGAGAGAAGGGGGATAAAGCTGCTCGCGGCCTAAGTTGATTTCCCCGTAACGCGCCTGTTATTTCGGCCACCCAACCAGCCCTTTTTGGCCTCCTGGTTGAAGGCCCCCCAGTTCTTCGCTTGGTGGTGGTGGTTTTCCTGCCTACCTGACTGTCTGCCTAAGCTGCCTGCCTGCCTGCCTGCCTTACCCACTACCGGCTTTGCCTAAACCCAGCCCCAGTTTCACGCACAGTTAAGCCACGGGTACTCTTGGGCTAAGGCTGGTCTAATTGTGTTGGTCTTCAATGGCGGACTGAACTCAGTGTTTGGTGGTGCTTGTGGCGGCGTGGATGCCGTGTAGTGGCCATCACGGACGTTCATCGCACAGCTACGGACACTCAGTACGCGCCTACAGACCCTAAGTACGTACCCATTCACGGATCTTCAACGCTGGACAAAGAATAAACCAGTTCAGTACATGATTTTGAAACAAATTGAAACTACCCGTGAAACGCGAATGTGAACGCCAATAGAAGTCTCTGGACGGCTTGGCGGGAGTACAACGCGCTGCCACGCCCCAGGATCGTAACTACGCGCAGCTCAGCTCTACAGGATCGTAACTACGCCCTTCTTAACACCCCACTTACGACAGGATCCTTACAAGCTCGGAATATATAAGGGTCGAGAAGTCACCGTACATTACTTGATTTTCTTTCGGCTCTCAACGTTTAATTAAGTCTTGGATCAACTTTAGGCTTCTCCAGGGCCTCCGTACGTTCATCTAGACGTGCGTGGACACCCTTGAACGTACACACACACCCAGACGCAGCGTAGGAGTCCTGTACGTCGAGATAAACGCACGTCAAAGCCTGATCTCCGACGCAAAGGAAGAGAAAGTGTGGACACATTAAGACGACTAAGTACCCCAGATTCTGTACGTTCCCGCGCGATTACGGACATCCCGACTAGACACACGGACACGTACATCGCCACACGACCTCCCCACGCCCACGGACGGCCGCCGACACCACGTACGCCCATCCAGAAGCCCATCGTCCCGGTTTTTGAAGGGTGAAAGGGGGACGTTTGGTGGGTGAATTAAGGAACTGAAGTAACCTCAAGTCCGTACGTTTCCGGCCGATTACGGAACTCCTAGGTAGATCCACGGCCACGTACGCTTCCTCACGGCCTCCCCACGCCCACGGACGGCCACCCACGCCCACGCACGCCCGTACAGAAGCCCCTGCAGCCACTTTTTGAAGGGTGGAAGGGGGACGTCTAGTGTCTACGGGTTCCTTACACCCGTGGTCACAGAACATAGCCAAGATTTCGCTACCGGCGGGATCCACGTGGCCTTTGGGCCTGAGCCGCGCCCCTGTGGATGTGGGCGTGGGTGTGGGCGTTGGCATGGGCGTTGGGGGCGTGCATCTTCAACGCCACGAGGTCAAGGAGGAGATCGGGAGCTTGATGGAGGAGCGAGGTGGTGGGGAGAAGCGAAAGGTGGATGACTTCTCTACCTTATACAGCCTTGACCACGGCCCCACGCCCACGCCCACGCCCTCGCACGCCCCCGCCACGCCTCCACGCTCACTACCAGAACAGACAGGTGGGTTGGCGACCTTGTTTATCCACTTATTAGATATTTATCGAGTTATTTATCCATATGCCCTTTAAGACAGATGGGTTCCTAACGTCATATATTGTGCTGTTTATTTTCATTTATTCATTTATTTGCTTTAATATTTATCCACTTGTTATTTATCGAGTACTTATTTATCCATATTAACTTTAAAAAAGATGGGTTCCTAACGTCATTTATTCTGCTATTTATTTTCATTTATTCATTTATATGCATTAATATTTATCCCCTAACGTTCTTTATTCAGTTATCGACGTTATTTATTCAGTTATTAGCGCTATTTGTTCAGTTATTGGTTATCTGTTTATCCTTGTGTTGTT
>NC_136968.1:33669358-33684358 GCF_032717465.1 Coenobita brevimanus | reverse complement strand
GAGGATGAAAAATTATAGAGAAATTGTTTGGAAATTATCGGGAAATTGTTGGGAAATTATCGAGAAATTATTGGATATTGTTGGGAAATTGTTGGGAAATTATCGAGAAATTATTGGATATTATCGGGAAATTGTTGGGAAATTATCGAGAAATTATTGGAAATTATCGGGAAATTGTTGGGAAATTATCAGGATATTGTTGGGAAATTTTAGGAAATTATCGGATGTTATCGGGAAATTGTTGGGACGTTATCGGAAAATTGTTGATAAAGTGATGTGAATTATTTGGGATGGTGGTAGATTATAGAGAAATTGTTGGGAAATTGTCGGGAAATTTCTGGTATTTTGTTGGGAAATTGCTAAAGTATTGAGAAATTTTAGGGAAATTGTTGGGGGGATTATCGGGAAATTATTGGATGTTAATTGGGGAATTATCGAGGAATTGTTGAGAAATTGATGTGAATTATTTTGGATGGTGGAAAATTATAGAGAAATTGTTGGGAAATTATTGGTAAATTGTTGGATGTTATCGGGGAATTGTTGGGAAATTTTCAAGGAATTGTCGGGAAATTTTTGGTATTTTGTTGGGAATTTGTTAAAGTATTGAGAAATTTTAGGGAAATTGTTGGGGGATTATCTAGAAATTCTTGGGAAATTATGGAGAAATTGATGGAAAGTCGAGAAAGTTTTTGGAAATAATGGAAATTTTTTTTAGAAACGTTTGGAAATAGTGGACAGTGGGAGAGGATTGGAAAACGGAAATATCTGAAAATTGGGAAATACTGATACCTTGGGAAATATTGGGATTTTGTGTGTGTGTGTGTGTGTGTGTGTGTGTGTGTGTGTGTGTGTGTTTTGGGGTCAGTGGAAATTTGTGCATAAACTTGAAAAAAAAAAAAAAAAGCTTCATGTTAATTGATTTGCTTATTCCGATCGTCCACACACACACACACACACACACACACACACACACACACACACACACACACACGCACACACACGCACACACACACACACACACACACACACACACACACACACACACACACACACACACGCTCTACAGTACAACATATTCTCTACCTCAATCAACCTTTCCTGTTTTCTTTTTTCTTTTTTGTTATTGATTTGTCTACAATTTTCTTTGGATTTTTTTATAAGTAATTTTTTCTCACTTTTTTTTTTTTTTACCTAAGTTTACATCCACTTTTTTTTTTCTTATTTTTCTTATATATTTTTTTTTCATTTTTTTTTTTGGCTTTTTATCTCATGTTTTTTCCATTTTTTTCTCATTTTATTTTCTTCCTCATATTTTCGTAACCCATTCACATTTTTAAAGCAATTTTTCAAAGCATTTTTTTTTTTTTTCAATAGCCAAGTTTCTTCCTTTTCGTATAAATCAGATTTTTAACAGATAATAAAATAAATATAAGTATCTTCATAGCAATTTTTTCTGACGTCTCATGTAGGAAGGAAAAAATCAGGGAGTTTTTTTCCCTCATGTTTTATAGAAAGAAAAAATTAAGATGCAGTTTTTTCGTCAGTTTTTTAAGCAAGAAAAAATCCCCCCAAAAATCCTAAAGTTTTAAAGAAAGAAAAATCATGTCAATTTTTACCTCAAGTTTTTAAGCAGGAAAAAATCATATAACTTTTTTTTTCTCAAATTTTTCTTCCCTCAGTCGAAAGATTTAAGAAAATGAGAATATAATAAGATGCAGTTTTTTTTCCTTTTTTTGGATTTTTTTTTGAGTGAGTGAGAAGTTTGGTTGGTTCATCTGCATGTAATTAGGGAAAGTTACCTGCAGTGTGATTAGGGTGGGGATTAGGTGGGTTGAATTGGCTGGTTGGGTTGTTAGTGGTGGTATTATTATTATTATTATTATTATTGTTGTTGTTGTTGTTGATGTTGTTAGTTTTATCATCATCATCATCGTTATTTTCATCATCAGTCATCGTCATTATTATTATTATTATTATCATTATTATTATTATTATGATTACTATTATTATTATTATTATTATTAAATTGTTTTCATAATTTCCCTACTTCTATAATTTACTTTTCCACTCATTTTTCCTACTTTTATAATATACTTTTTTACTTATATTTTTCCCCACTTCCACAATATACTTTTTACTTATATTTTTCCTACTTTTATAATACACTTTTTTTTTTTTTTTTTACACATTTTCCTACTTTTTCAATATACTTTTTTCCAACCTTTTCATTTCATTTTTTTTTATGATATACTTTTTCGACTAATTTTCCGACTTTTTTCGCAGTTTTTCTACTTTATAATATACTTTTTTACTTGTATTTTTCCTGCTTTTACAATAAACGTTTCAGGTTATTTTTCAAAATGTTTTCTACTTTTTTTGTTTTACTTATTTTCACCTTTTTCTACTTTTTTGCTTATTATTTCTACTTTTTATCATTTCTACTTTTTTCTAGTTTTATAATATACTTTATCTGGTTATTTTTTAGACTTTTTTCTGCTTTTTTTTGCTTATCATTTCCACTTTTTTCTACCTTTTTTGCTTATCATTTCTACTTTTTTATCATTTCTACTTTTTTATCATTTCTACTTTTTTCTACTTTTATAATATACTTTTTCGAGTTGTTTTTCCAACTTTTTCTCCTTTTTTTTTTTTTTTTTGGCTTATTTCCACTTTCTTCTACTTTTTTGCCCATAATTACTACTTTTTTATCATTTCTACTTTTTTCTACTTTTTCTGCTTTTATTTTATATACTTTTTCTTGTTATTATTCAAAATTTCACACTTTCTGTACTTAGTCTTTCTACTTTTTTTTTTACTTGTAGTTTTTTTTTTAACTTTTATAATAAACTTTTTTCGGGTTATTTTTCTTTTTTTTTTAACTTTTATAATATACTTTTTTCGGGTTATTTTTTCCGTTTTTTTTACTTCTATAATATACTTTTTTCTGGTTATTTTTTCTATTTTTTTATTTCTATAATATACTTTTTCTGGTTATTTTTCCCACTTTTTTTTTTTTACTTCTATCATATACTTTTTTCGGGTAATTTTTTTTCGTTTTTTACTTTTATAATATACTTTTTTCGGGTTATATTTCATTTTTTTATAATATACTTTTTTCGGGTTATTTTTCATTTTTTTTTTAACTTTTATAATATACTTTTTTCGGGTAATTTTTTTTCTTTTTGTAGTTCTATAATATACTTTTTCTGGTTATTTTTCCAACTTTTTTTTTATTTCTATAATATACTTTTTTGGGGGGTTATTTTTTCCATTTTTTTACCTTTATAATATACTTTTTTCGGGTAATTTTTTTTCGTTTTTTACTTCTATAATATACTTTTTTCGGGTAATTTTTTTTCGTTTTTTACTTTTATAATATACTTTTTTCTGGTTATTTTTCAAACTTTTTTTTACTTCTATAATATACTTTTTTCGAGTTATTTTTCCTATTTTTCCCTGATGGTTTCCTTTCTGGCGGCCACAAAGGCTTCTTAAAAAGCTTATTTGAAAGTATAAACAAGACGCCTGG
Source organism: Coenobita brevimanus (assembly GCF_032717465.1). NCBI lineage: Eukaryota > Metazoa > Arthropoda > Malacostraca > Decapoda > Coenobitidae > Coenobita > Coenobita brevimanus. The sequence goes on along the minus strand of NC_136968.1, from coordinate 33,680,829 downwards.
GTAATGAGAGAGAGAGAGAGAGAGAGGGAGAGAGAGAGAGAGACAAGGAAGTGGATATGAAGAAAATTTAAAAGAAAGTGACAGAAATAGAGACTTTGACAATCACTAGAGAGAGAGAGAGAGAAAGAAAGAAAAAAGAAAGAGAGAGAGAGAGGGAGAAAGAAAAAGAAAGAAAGAAAAAAAGAGAGAGAGAGAGAGGGAGAAAGAAAAAGAAAGAGAGAGAGAGACAGAAACAGACAGACATACAAAGCCAAAGATAGATCCAGGGGGGAGGAGGAGAGAGAGAGAGAGAGATAAAAGGGGGGAGAGAGAGAGAGGTAAAGAGGGGGGGGGATGTTTAGAATTTTGTGCTGGGGAAAGAGAACCCGATTATGATAAAGAGCAAGACAGCCCTGAACGTGGTTAGGAGGGAGGGAGGAGGGAGGATAGGTAGATAGATGGATAGATGGAGAAGGAAGACAGGGGGAGGTGGGGAGGAGGAGGAGGAGGGATAGATAGATAGATTGATGGAGAAGGAAGACAGCCCTGAACGTGGTTAGGAGGGAGGGAGGATGGATAGATAGATAGATTGATGGAGAAGGAAGACAGCCCTGAACGTGGTTAGGAGGGAGGGAGGATGGATAGATAGATAGATAGATGGAGAAGGAAGACAGGGAGAGGTGGGGAGGAGGAGGAGGAGGGATAGATAGATAGATAGATAGATAGATATAAGTGAAGGTTGAGAGGAAGGATAGACAGATTGAGAGGTGGATAGGGGGATGGAAGGATAGATAGATAGATAGATAGATGGAGAAGGAAGACAGGGGGAGGAGGAGGGATAGATAGATAGATAGAGCTACGTGAAGATCGAGAGGAAGGATAGACAGAATGAGAGGTGGAAAGGGGGATGGAAGGATAGATAGACGGAGGGGTGGAGGGAGGAGGAGGGATAGATAGGTAGATAGGGAGGGAAGACAGGGAGAGAGAGGGAGGGAGGGGTAGGTGAAGAGTGAGAGAGAGAGAGAGAGAGAGAGAGAGAGAGAGAGAGAGAGAGAGAGAAGCCACAACTTAGAATGCAACAGTGACCCAGTTCCGTCAGATATAAACAGACTACGCTTATATCAAGGGGGGTAAATGTGATCCATGCGAAGGTCTATCACTCCAAACCGTCATAGGCCGTAACACCTCTTCCGTAGCGATTTATTTTTGGCTATGGCTGGTTAATATCCTTTTGTACGTTATTTATGCAGAGTATGGCGATATTGGAAGGATTTATGTAACACAGAATAAGACAGTAAGGTGGAACAAGCTAAATAAATTGCTTAGGAAAATGTGTTAGGGACCCTTATGCAGTGTATGGCGATACTGGAAATTGGAAGGATTTATGTAGCACAGAATAGGACAGTAAGGAGTAATAAGCAAAGTAAATCGCTTAGGAAAAGGTGTTAGGGAGCTTCTGTAACCGAGGAATGGTAGACTTTCGCACTGCATATGTTTCAAAATTTCGAACATAAACCGAAGCCGCCTTTCTGCCTTTCACCATCCGCCTTCCTGGGGATAGGGTGTTGAGGGATGTTTATATAAGCGGGTAGTTGCAGCGCTCAGTCATATCAATGCCACCACGTGAAGGCGTCCCTCTCCATCACGTGCTGTCGGTCGCTAGGTATACGGAATATGACAAGGATAGGAAGAAAAATGTAGGCTTGTTTACTAGATGGAGTAGTAAATGGAGAGAGAGAGAGAGAGAGAGAGAGAGAAGAAAAAAAAACTCATATCTTTAAATAGAAGACCAGAGTGTGAAAGAAAAAAAAATGGAAAAAATATTCAGAATAGATGAAAGTTAGACAAAGCAGGTGATATTAGAGAAACGGATTAGATGACGATGAAAAGAGTTAACGTAAATCAGAACGAGAAATAAGTAAAATATCTTTGGACATTTATACGACAGCAGCCACCTTTGACTCGAAAATGAGTATAGGGGAAGTATTGGAGAAAATGGAGTTGTGGAGCTTTGGTGTGGAGAGTTGGTGTTCTGCTCAGAGAGAGAGAGAGAGAGAGAGAGAGAGAGGGAGGGAGGGAGAGGGGGGGGAAACGATGAGAGGGGGAGCATAAGATAGGCTTGAATGTGATTATGACGAGGGAGGGAGAGATGAGAGAGAAGGAGAGGGGAGGAAGGAGGAGATTTGATGGGTGTAGAAGGGGTGAGAGAGAGAGAGGGGAGAAGGGGGAAAGGAAAGATGAGAGAGAGAGAGAGAGAAGTGGAGGGAGTGGAGACAAACAGGAAATAAATACTGCCTGGAGGTGTCTAGGAGAGAGAGAGAGAGAGTAACCCGTGTGTCTTTTCTTAGAACTGTTTACGTAGTCCATCAAGGTGTCCACAAACATCTGAGAAAAACACGAAAACAAAAGAAATGAGATCAACGCCATGAAAGGATGGTGGTGATGATGGTGATGATGACGATGATGAAGAACCAGTAATTTCGATTTAAGTAACGTCACAAGGGCGTGGGCAGTAACTCCATCTTGTGCAGTGTTTGTGGTAAGTGGGTGCGTAAGAGATGTAGTGGTATTAGAGGCAGACTGCGAGATAATGCTGATTTCACGTGTGTGGTGTGTCGGGGAGAGTAGGTGGAGGTTGTCAGGCGTGAATGGATTGATCTTGCTGGTGAGTCTTGAGTGTGTGGAAGAGTTTCGTTATTTGGGAGACATGTTTTGTGCTGGAGGTGGGGCTGTGACTAGAGTGAGGAGTGGTTGGAAGAAGTTCAGGGAGCTGTTGCCTCTCCTGACATTGAGAGGACCCTCGCTCCGTGCTCAGGGAACTTTGTAAGCGGCATGTGTTAGGAGTGTAGTGGTGTATAGTAGCGAGACCTGGGCAGTAAAGGAAGAGGATATTCGTAGGCTCAAACTTACAGAAATGACAGTGATTAAGTGGATGTGCAGTGCGTCTTTGAGTGCGAGGCCTGGGGGAGCTAGGTTTACGATGAAAGAGTTGAGAGAAAGGATGGGACTGGAGTGTATTGGTGTTGTGATGAGGAGGGGTAAAATGGATGGGACTGGAGTGTATTAGTGTTGTGATGAGGAGGGGTAGAATGGATTGGACTGGAGTGTATTGGTGTTGTGATGAGGAGGGGTAGAATGGATTGGACTGGAGTGTATTGGTGTTGTGATGAGGAGGGGTAGACTGAGATGGTTTGAGCATGTGGAGAGGATGAAGGATGACAGTTGGCTGTGGAAAGTGACAAGTGTTAATATTGGGGGTAGGGTTGCGAGAGGCAGACCGAAAAAGACCTGGGACGAGGCCATAGCATGTGACCTCAGGGATAAGGAACTGAATAGTGAGGCTGCCAGAGATCGAGCAGCATGGAGAGCCGCCATTAGGTGACCAAGGCCGACGGATGAAAGGATGTTGGAGCCTAAGGAGCGCAGAGATAATGTTGCTGTAATTTGATAAGATAAAAAAATACTATCTCTCTATCTATCTATTGCCAGACGCCTTAATCCCGTAAGGGGTGGCCACGAACAAATCGCCTCCATGCCGCTCTGTCCCCCGCCATTTCACTGCCCTGCTTCCATCTCACACCCCCCTCTCTCACATGCCTCTCCACTCCATCCCTCCATCTCATCCTTGGCCTTCCCCTCCCTCTCCCCCACTCCACCTCACTCACAGTCTCCTCGTCAGTCTCTCACTCTCCATTCTCTTCACCTGGCCAAACCACCTTAATGTGTTTCTCCTACAAAATAGAAAAAAAAACGCCTCAGCCTATTTGCTATCATATGACGGAACTGGGCCACTGAAATATTATGTTTACGTGAAACTGGCTTTAGTTATGAGGTAGGAATGAGTCTCCTTGGTTACTAGTCAAATCAGCCCTCTAATCTACACCTGGCCATCAACTGAGCTGAAAGGGGTTAGGGATCTTTGTTAGGAATGCGTCTCCTTGGTTACTAGTCAAACCAACCCTCCAATCTGACTACACCTGGCCATCAACTGAACTCAAAGGGGTTAGGGATCTTTAGCAGCGTAGAGTAAACGTCCTATAGTTATGAGGTTTGAGTCTCCTTGGTTATTAGTCGAAAAAAATGCGCTCTATTTCCAAACTATATTTTTTGCTAGTCACGAAGAAGTGCTGATCCGTAGGGCCGAGAAACGCTAACATTCGTATCAGGGGAAGTGACCCGCCCCCACCCAGCTTGGAGGCTTGGGGAGAGAAGCGTGAAAACGTACATGTGAACGTTTGTCGTGTGTGTGTGTGTGTGTGTGTGTGTGTAGAGAGAGAGAGAGAGGGAGGGAGGGGGGGCATGTTCGGTTCTCGGGTGTATGTGAAACTTGGGTGACAAAGTCCGTAGAGTAGAGGCGCAGTGTATAGATAGATGGATGAATGGATGGATAGATAGATGGATGGATAGATAATTAGATAGATGGATGGATAGATAGTTAAATAGATAGATGGATGGATAGATAGTTAAATAGATAGATGGATGGATAGATAGTTAAATAGATAAATGGATGGATAGATAGTTAGATAGATAGATGGATAGATAGATAGTTAAATAGATAGATGGATGGATAGATAGTTAAATAGATAGATGGATGGATAGACAGGTGATAGATAAATGGATGGATAGACAGATGATAGATAAATGAATGGATAGGTAGGTAAACAGATGGATGGATGGGTAGATAGATGTTAGATAGATAAATGGATGGATAGATAGATATATAGTGAATGAACGTGAGAAATCGCAAAAAAAGTTGACATTAAATTGGTGTGTGTGTGTGTGTGTGAGAGAGAGAGAGAGAGAGAGAGAGAGATTTCCATTCTCCTTCATTTTCCAATTACGCCATTTGGGTCTCACATCCCAAGACTCGCTTTTATTCCCCCACAAAGGTATATCGGTGCTATCCTTGTCACATTATTTTTATTTATTTATTTTTTTATTTTGCTATCCTTGTCACATTATTTTTATTTTATTGCTTTATTTACTATCCTTGTCACATTATTTTTTTTATTTTTTTATTTTGCTATCCTTGTCACATTATTTTTATTTTAATGTTTTATTTGCTATCCTTGTCACATTATTTTTTTTTTATTGTTTTATTTACTATCCTTGTCACATTATTATTATTTTTTTTTTTTGCTATCCTTGTCACATTATTTTTGTTATTGTTTTATTTACTATCCTTGTCACATTATTATTATTTTTATTTTATTTTTATTTGCTATCCTTGTCACATTATTTTTATTTTTATTTTTTTTATTTGCTATCCTTGTCACATTTTTATTTTTATTTTTATTTTTTATGTGCTATCCTTGTCACATTATTTTTATTTTATTTTATTTTTATTTGCTATCCTTGTCACATTATTTTTATTTTTATATATGCTATCCTTGTCACATTATTTTTATTTTTATGTGCTATCTTTGTCACATTATTTTTTTTTTTGTTTATCTGCTATCCTTGTCACGTTAATATTATTTTTATTTTAGTTTTTATGCTATCCTTGTCACATTATTTTTATCATTTTTATATTTGTAATTTTTGCGCTATCCTTGTCACATTATCATTATATTTTTCTCAATTCTCTGTTATCCATGTCACATTATTTTTATTTATTTTGTATTTACCTGCTATCCTTGTCACATTTTATTTTTGTTATTTTTTATTTTTATGCTATCCTTGTCACATTGTTTTTATTTTTTATTTTTATGCTATCCTTGTCACATTTTTTATATTTTATGCTATCCTTGTCACATTTTTTATTTTTTTTGTGCTATCCTTGTCACATTATTTTTATTTTTATGCTATCCTTGTCACATTTTTTATTTTTTATGCTATCCTTGTCACATTATTTTTATTTTTATGCCATCATTTTCATTTTTATTTTTATTTTTATGCTATCCTTGTCATATTATATTCATTTCATTTTTGGTTAAGATTGAAAATGTTATATTACAGGTGCCTATAGTTTTGTTTTTGTGCATAGGCTAGGCAGTCCCATCCCTGAGGCACATTCCTCCTACGTAACACCTTCATCCGTCACCGCTTTGGCACTAGTTCCAACTGTCCATATATAGATACATTCATACATGCATATATATACACACATATACATACATACAAATTCATACATACATACTCATAATACATACACATACATACATACACAAATACATACACATACATAATACACACATAAATACATACACATACATAATACACACAAATACATACACATACATAATACACACAAATACATACACATACATAATACACACATACATACATACATACATACACATACATAATACACACATACATACATACATAATACACACATACATACATACATAGACTACATATACACACAAATCGCAAAGTATACTGGATAGATAAATACATACATTAACTAAGATAAATGGATAGATAGATAGATAGTTGGATAGATAGATAGAGAGAGAGAGAGAGCGAGACGGGGTGGGAGCATGACAAAGGATAAAAGAGACAAAGGACTCTCTCTCTCTCTCTCTCTCTCTCTCTCTCTCTCTCCTTTCCTTCACCTTTTTCCTAATATGTCCTTCTTTCCTTCCCCCTTTCCTTCCTTCCCTCCTTTCTTCCTCCTTCCTCCTTTCCTTCCCCCTTCCTTCCCCCTTGCTTCCTTTCTTCTTTCCTTATCCTTCTTTTCTTCTTTCCCTTCCTTCCTTTCTTCCATCCTTCCTTCCCTCCTTCCTTATCCTTCTTTTCTTCTTTCCCTTCCTTCCTTCCTTCCTTCCTTCCTTCTTTCCCTCCTTTCTTTCTTGGTTCATACATCATAGCATACCTTTCACCTTTAGTTTTCCTTCATCTCTCCTTCCCTCCCTCCCTCCCTCGTTCCTTTCTTCCTTCCCTCCCTCCCTCCCCAGCCTCTCATCACAGGCAGGGAGATACAAAATGCTAATCTGTAATCTATATATATCTTTGCCATCCCTTCCTTCCTTCCTTCCTTCCCTCCCTCCCTTCTCTTCCTAATCTGTAATCTATATATATCTTTGCCATCCCTTCCTTCCTTCCTTCCTTCCCTCCCTCCTTTCTTCCTTCCTTCCCTCCCTCCTTTCTTCCTTCCTTCCCTCCCTTCTTTCCTCCCCTCCTGCCCTTCCTCTTTCCTTCCATCCATCCATCCTTCCTTCCTTCCCTCCCTCCCTTCCTCTTTCCCTCCCTCCTTCCCTACTTTCTTCCTTCTTTCCTTTCATCCTTCCTTCCTTCCTTCCATCTTTCCTTCCTTCCTTAGTTATTTGCATTTCACCTTATACTTTCCACATCACCTTAATTCTTCTTCCCTCCCTCCCTCCCTCCTTCCTTCCTTCCTTCCTTAGTTACTTGCATCTCACTTTATATCACACCTTCAACATCACCTTAATTCATCTTCCCTCCCTCCTTCTCCCTTCCTTCCCTCCTCTCCCTCCCTCCCTTCCTCCCTGCCCAGCGTCTCATCAGGGGCAGAGACGTACAAAATGCTAATCTGTAATCCATATATATCTTTGCCATCCCTTCCTTCCCTCCCTCCCTTCTTCCTTCCTTCCTTCCTTCCCTCCCTCCCTTCTTCCTTCCTTCCTTCCTTCCCTCCCTCCCTTCTTCCTTCCTTCCTTCCTTCCCTCCCTCCTTTCCTCTCTCACTCCTTCCTTCCCTTCTTTCCTTCCGTCCTTAGTTACTTGCATCTCACCTCATGTCATACCATCCACATCACCTTAATTCATCTTCCTTCCCTCCCTTCTTCCTTCCTCCCTTCTTCCTTCTCTCCCTCCCTCCTTCCCTCCCTCCCTCCCTCCCTCCCTCCCTCCCTCCCTCCCTCCCTCCCTCCCTCCCCAGCGTCTCATCAGGGGCAGGGAGGTACAAAATGCTAATCTGTAATCCATATATATCTTTGCCATCCCTTCCTTCCCTCCCTCCCTTCTTCCTTCCTTCCTTCCTTCCCTTCCTCATTCCCTCCATCCTTCCTTCCTTCCTTCCCTTCCTCATTCCCTCCCTCCATCCTTCCTTCCTTAGTTACTTGCATCTCACTTTATATCATACCTTCAACATCACCTTAATTCATCTTCCCTCCCTCCCTCCTTCCTTCCTTCCTTCCTTCCTTAGTTACTTGCATCTCACTTTATATCATACCCTCAACATCACCTTAATTCATCTTCCCTCCCTCCCTCCTTCCCTCCCTCCCTCCCTCCCCAGCGTCTCATCAGGGGCAGGGAGGTACAAAATGCTAATCTGTAATGTATATGCAAATTTTTGTTCCACCTCTCTCTCCCGCCGCCTCTTCAGGACTCGCCCATTTTTGTATGATAATTCCCAGCCCGCCTCACAATGACGAGCTTTTTTCTTTTTCTTTTTTTTTCTTAGTTTTTCCTTTTTTCTTACTTCAAATGAGCCTTTTTCTTTCTTTTTTTTTAATCTTCATATTTTTTCATCTTTCTTCGTCTTACTTCTGCGTCTTAGGCTGTTCATTTTACTCATTATTTTGCTCATTTTTTACTCATTATTTTACTCAGTATTTTACTCATTATTTTGCTCCTATTTTACTCATTATTTCACTCATTTTACTCATTATTTTGCTCATTTTTTACTCATTATTTTACTCATTTTACTCATTATTTTGCTTATGTTTTACTCATTATTTTACTCATTTTACTCATTATTTTATTCATTATTTTACTCATTTTTATTCGTTGTTTTACTCATTATTCTCGTTTTTTTTTATGATAATTCCCAGTCCGCCTCATAATGACGAGCTTTTTTCATTTTTATATATTTTTTTTTCATCTTTTTCTCATCTTTGATTTTTTTTTTTGTCCTGTTTTTCGTCTTCGTCTTTTTTCATCTTTTTTCATCTTACCTCTGCATCTTGGGCTTCTCATTTTACTCATTATTTTACTCATTATTTTACTGATGTTTTACTCATTTTCACTCATTCTTTTACTCATTTAACTCCTCATTTTAATCACTATATATATATATATATATATTTTTTTTTTTTACTCGTTTTACTCATGATTGCCTCATTTTTGTGTGATAATTCTCAGCCCGCCTCACACTGACGAGCTTTTTCTCTCATTTTTTCTTTATTTTTTTTGTTATCTTACCTCTGCGTCTTGGCCTGCTCGTTTTACTCATTTTTAACTCATTATTTTACTCATTATTTTACTTATTTTTACTTATTATTTTACTCATTTTTACTTATTATTTTACTCATTTTTACTCATTATTTTACTCATTTTTACTCATTATTTTACTCATTTTTACTCATTATTTTACTCATTTTTTACTCATTATTTTACTCATTTTCACTTATTTTACTCATATTACTCTCTCTCTCTCTCTCTCTCTCTCTCTCTCTCTCTCTCTCTCTCTCTCATTTTTCCTGCATTCTTATATGAGTATGTTAATTTCCACCCCGTCTCGCTTGCCTCAAACAAAGAATCTTTTTTTTTTTTTTCATCTTTTTCCTCCTTTTTCTTCCTTCATTTTACTCATTTTTCTTCATTTTATTCATTTTACTCATTTTTCTTCCTTCATTTTCTTCATTTTATTCATTTTATTCATTTTTCTTCCTTCATTTTATTCATTTTATTCATTTTTCATCCTTCATTTTATTCATTTTACTCATTTTCTCATTCTTCCGACTGACTTTCATCTTACAGCATCATCTTTCTTCACTCATTTTTATTCATTTTTCCTATTAAGTTTTTCACCATTACAACCGCCTTTCTGCACTCTTTTTTTACCCGTCAGTGCCCCGAGGAGGCTCGGTGACGGGTATTGTTTTCACTCGATTTATCTGTTTGTTAACTTTATGCGAAAACTACCGGTGCGATTTTGACTAAAATGACAGGGATGATGGGCTATGCCCTTCTGATCACCTCATTTAATTTTGGGCCAAATTGGGCCAACGCCCAGGCTGTAGGCCTAAAAGATGAAAAAAAAAAAAAATCGTTTTATCGCCATAACTCCTTTCAAATTCGTCATATCGACATGAAACCAAAACCTAAAGGTGCATCTTTCAAATCTGCATCCTATAACATGCCTCATTACATCAGGGGGTCACCCCCCAGTCAGCGGTAGGGGGGTCGGTGTCAGGTGGGTCGGGCCTAAAATTTCAAATGGGCATAAAATCGTCAGTTTTCACTCGACTTATTCCAAATTTGATATGTGACGTCTTTGACTAGATATCCTGTTGTGTTTATACATCAGCACTAAGATGACTGCCGGGGACGGGTTTGCTGTGCCTTGGCACCGCTTCTTGTTCTATTATTTTATTTTTCCAGTTGATCCCTCATCTTACACTAGCATCTGATTAACTTTCAGTCTTATAATGACGTCTTTTTTATTCAGTTTATCATTTATCTGATTGGCTCTTTTTCACCTGACAGCAGCATCTTCATTCATTTGTATTCATTCATTTTACTAATTTTTCCATCATTTTTCCGACTGACTTTTTCATTGTACAGCATCTTTCTTCATTCATTTTTCGGAGTAACTTTCATCTTTGGCCATATTTCTTTCTTTTCTTTTCTTTTTTTCTTTATTTCTCTGACACATTTTCACCTCGCATCTTCCTTCTTTCATTTTATCATTTTATTGTTTTTCTCATTTTTCTCACTTTATTTTACCGTTGTATATCTCTACTCTTTCTTACTTTATTTTACCGTTGTTTATTTCTACTCTTTCTTACTTTATTTTACCATTGTATATTTCTGCTCTCCTAATAATGATATATTTTTCACATTAAACTACACTATTTTAGCGTTTTTGTCATTTTACACATTTGCCTCATTTTATTTCTTCAAATTTTTATGGGTTTACGGCTTCCATACTCCTGTTTTTTCTCCTCTAGTGTATATTTCTCCTGTTTTTTGCTGTTTTGTGTTTTTTTTTATTTTCATTTTTGCAATTCCGTTTACTCTTTTGCTCTTTTCTGTTTTTTGGCTCTTCTGTTTTCTTTTTTTATCCTCTGTTTTCTCCCTTTTTCTGTTTTTCTGTTTTCTTTTGCTCTTTTCTTTACTCTTGCTCTTTTCTGTTTTTTTTTTGCTCTTTTCTGTTTTCTGTTTTCTTTTTTCTGTGTTCACGTATTTGCTCTTTTGTTTTCTTTTTCTGTGTTTTATATACTTTTTTTCTCTTATTATCATTTTGCTCTTTTCTGTTTTCTCTTTTTTGCTCTTTTCTGCTTTTCTTGCTCTTTTCTGTTTTCTTTTTTTTTTGCTCGTCTAAATTTGTTTTTTTTCCTGTTTTTTGCTCTTTCTGTTTTTTTGCTCTTTTTTTTGCTCTTGTTTTTGTTTTTTTGCTCGTCTGCATTTCTTGTTTTCTGTTTTTTTGCCCTTTTCTGTTTTTTTGCCCTTTTCTGTTTTTTTGCCCTTTTCTGTTTTTTTGCTCTTTTCTGTTTTTTTGCTCTTTTTTTTTTGCTCTTTTCTGTTTTCTTTTTTTGCTGGTCTTCATTTCTTGTTTTTTTTTTGCTCTTTTCTGTTTTT
>NC_136968.1:33659358-33661858 GCF_032717465.1 Coenobita brevimanus | reverse complement strand
ACGGAGCAAACTTTTCCCTCCATCTCTCTCTCTCTCTCTCTCTCTCTCTCTCTCTCTCTCTCTCTCTTATATTTTCTTTTTTGACTTCTGTGGTTTCCGTCTCTCTCTCTCTCTCTCTAGATAGATAGATAGATAGGTAGGTAGTGAAGATGAAAGAAATAGTGAAGGGAAGGAAAAATGCACGGAAATAAAACAAGAAAAATGAGGAAAGAAGAGAGAGAGAGAGAGAGAGAGAGAGAGAGAGAGAGAGGAAGCATGAAATAAAGAAATCATTTTACATCCCTTTCCTTATTTATCTATTTCTGTCTATCGGGAACCAGGTGTAGATAGATGGTTAAGTATAGATAGATAGAAGTATTTAGACTGATAGATATACGCCTTTATGGACTGGTAGATAGATAGATAAAGTAGGTATTAGATAGATATGTCCATGGATTGATAGATATATTTTAAGATAGATAGATAGATGCTGAGAATTAATAGATACAGAGAGAGAGAGAGAGAGAGAGTTTCAGATAGATAGGTGTATGGATTGATAGATTTAGAGATAGATAGATAGAATTCAGATAGATAAATACTGTTAGGTATGAATACAATACACATATATACATTCATACACAAATACATACATACATGAATACACACATCCATACGTACATGTATACACTTACATAAATGCACATACATACATACATATATATACACACACATACATACACATACATTAATTCACACATACATGCATACATTCATAAATACACACATACATACATACATACACACATCCATCCGTACATACTTACATAAATACACACACATACATAGCCATAAATATACATAATACATTAGACGGTAATGAAGAACTTGAATTGATAGATAGACATGGATAAATTGATAGACAGACAGACAGATAGATAGATAAACAGATAGATTAGTAAATATTTATCCCTGTACACTTCTAGGCTTAAACATATTTTTCAAACAATTATCTCTCTGTCTAGTTTTTTCGAAAATTATTGTCATAGATATTATTTTATTTTTCAGCGTATTTTTGAAGAAAGATGTTTAATCTATATTCTATAACATTTTTCTTTCTTAATAACTTTCTTTAATATTTTCTTTTTATAATATTTTTTTCCAATATATATATATATTTTTTTGTTTTTTTTTTTCAACTTTTTTTTATATATATATTTTTTTGAACTTTTTCAGTATCTATTTCAACATTTTTTTGAATAAATATTTTTAATTTTTTCTCTTTAAATGAGGTGGTGGGATGGGGTGGAGAGGTGTATGAGAGACGTGGGGGTGTGTGTGAGTTGGGAGCAGGGCAGTGAAATGGCGGTGGGACAGGGCGACGTGGAGGCGATTTGTTTGTGGCCACCCCCTACGGGATTGAGGCGTCTGGCAATAGATAGATAGATACATTTTATTCTTCTTCATACATTTCTTCATCGTTTTTACACGTTTGTTAATATATATACATTTTTAACTATTTCTATATTAATTTTTTCAACATAAATTTATCATCTTATATATCTTTTTTTTTTTTCATTTTTTTTTTTTTATTCTTATAGTTTTTTCAGTATTTCTTGATATGGTATTTTTTTTTTATGAAATGTGAAAATTCTTATAAAATATTTGGATTCATGTTTTTGGTGGAATGAAAAAATTAGGACACTTGCATTCCTCTCTCTCTCTCTCTCTCTCTCTCTCTCTCTCTCTCTCCCTCTGTGTGTGTGTGTGTGTGTGTGTGTGTGTGTGATGTTATGTAGGTTTGTAAGACAGAAGGATAGAAGTTAGGAAGAGAGAGAGAGAGAGAGAGAGAGAGAGAGAAAGAAAGAGAGGATATTAAAAGATTATTATAATTATTCATAGATACTGAATAAATGAAATAGATAGATAGATAGATAGATAAATTGAGAGAAATAGTGAAGACTAGATAGAGATAGATAGATAGACAAATACATGATAAATAAGTAGACATAGATGAAGAGTTAGAGAGAGAGAGAGAGAGAGAGAAGGGTGGAGTTTCCCCTGAGTAGAGAGAGAAGGGGAGGAAAAAGGGGGGGAGGGGGCCAAACTCCCTAGGGGCTTAGCCAGAGAGAGAGAGAGAGAGAGAGAGAGAGAAAATGAATATAAAGAACAGAGAGGGAAGATGAGAAAGGAGTATGAATTCGAGAGAGAGAGAGAGAGAGAGGGAAGATGTGAGATATAAGTATGAATTTGAGAGAGAGAGAGAGAGAGAGAGAGAGAGAGAAAATGAATATAAAGAACAGAGAGGGAAGATGAGAAAGGAGTATGAATTCGAGAGAGAGAGAGAGAGAGAGAGAGAGAAAGAGAGAGAGAGAGAATGAATATAAAGAACAGAGAGGGAAGATGAGAAAGGAGTATGAATTCGAGAGAGAGAGAGAGAGAGAGAGAGAGAGAGAGAGAGGGAAGATGTGAGATATAAGTATGAATTTGAGAGAGAGAGAGAGAGAGAGAGAGAACAGAGAGG
>NC_136968.1:33649358-33651858 GCF_032717465.1 Coenobita brevimanus | reverse complement strand
TCTCTCACTCTCTCATTCTCTTACTCTCTCTCACTCTCTCTCACTTTCTTACTTTGTCTCTCTCAATCTCTTGCTTTCAATATATAATGATTCTTTTAATATATTTTTGAAAGCCTCTCTCTCTCTCTCTCTCTCTCTCTCTCTCTCTCTCTCTCTCTCTCTCTCTCTCTCTCACTAATTTAATCCCATTGAGTGCCAAATGTTCCAGAGGGAGAGGAGGGCAGGGAGAGCCAGCCTCTCTCTCTCTCTCTCTCTATCTATCTATCTATCTATCTCCCTCTCTCTCTCTCTCTCTCTCTCTCTCTCTCTCTCTCTCTCTCTCTCTCTCTCTCTCAGTAGCATACATATTCTACATAGCTAAATAATAATAATAATAATAGTAGTAGTAATAGTAGTAGTAGTAATGGTAGTAGTAGTAATAGTAGTAGTAGTAGTAGTAGTAGTAGACAGAAAATGCAGGGTAATCATCATCATTATCATCATCACCACCATCATCATCATCATCATCATCATCATCACCACCACCATCATCATCATCACCATCATCATCATCATCATCATCATCACTAAATAATGAATTGGTCTCATCCCTGAACAAATGCGTGTAATATTAAAGACAAAAATAAGTCGCTGACGAGAGTGCATTACGTAATCACTCTAAGGTGTCTAGAATTGATCAGAGACATTTGTCGTTGTCCTCCTCGTCGTCGTCGTCGTCGTCCTCCTCCTCCTCCTCCTCCTCCTCCTTTTTCCTCCTCCTCCTCCTCCTTCTCTTTCTCCTCCTTCTCCTCCTCCTCCTCCTCCTCCTCCTCCTCCTTTTTCCTCCTCCTCCTCCTCCTTCTCTTTCTCCTCCTTCTCCTCCTCCTCCTCCTCCTCCTCCTCCTCCTTTTTCCTCCTCCTCCTCCTTCTTCTCCTCCTCCTCCTCCTCCTCCTCCTACATAATTTTTTAGTGTGATATGGTAATTCTATCTGCTTGTCTATCTATCTATTGCAAGACACCTTTATTCCGTTAGGGATGGCCACAAACAAATCGCCTCCACGTCACCCTGTCCTCTGCTATTTGACTGCCCTCTCTCCAGCTCACACCTCCCTCTCTCATATCTCTCCACTCCATCCCTCCATCTCATCCTTGGTCTCCCCCTCCTCCTCTCACCCTCATACACTCTTCTAGTCAGTCTTTCATTCTCCATCCTCTCCACATATCCATACATTGCTTTTTCATTCATATATTTTTGTACCTCATGAAATTGGAGGGTGAATTTGACTAGTAACCAAGGAGACTCATTCCTACCTTATAACTGTATTGGATGTTTGACTAGCAACCAAGGAGACTCATTCCTACCTTATGACTCTATACGAGGGTGAATTTGACTATTAACCAAGGAGACTCATTCCTACCTTATACCTGTATTGGATGTTTGACTAGCAACCAAGGAGACTCATTCCTACCTTATGACTCTATACGAGGGTGAATTTGACTATTAACCAAGGAGACTCATTCCTACCTTATAACTGTATTGGATGTTTGACTAGCAACCAAGGAGACTCATTCCTACCTTATGACTCTATACGAGGGTGAATTTGACTATTAACCAAGGAGACTCATTCCTACCTTATAACTGTATTGGATGTTTGACTAGCAACCAAGGAGACTCATTCCTACCTTATGACTCTATACGAGGGTGAATTTGACTAGTAACCAAGGAGACTCATTCCTACCTTATAACTATATACGAAGGTGAATTTGACTAGTAACCAAGGAGACTCATTCCTGCCTCGTGACTAAACTGGAGGGTAGATTTGACTAGTAACCAAGGAGATTCATTCCCTACCTTATAACTGTATTAGAGGGTAAATTTGATTAGTAACCAAGGAGACATTCCTACCTTACAACTATTGGATGTTTGACTAGTAACCAAGGAGACTCATTCCTACCTTATAACTATATTGGTTAAATTTGACTAGTAACCAAGGAGACTCATTCAAATTTGACTAGTAACCAAGGAGACTCATTCCTACCTTATAACTCTATACGAGGGTGAATTTGACTAGTAACCAAGGAGACTCATTCCTGCCTCGTGACTAAACTGGAGGGTGGATTTGACTAGTAACCAAGGAGACGCATTCCCTACCTTATAACTGTATTAGAGGGTATATTTGACTAGTAACCAAGGAGATTCATTCCTGCCTCGTGACTAAACTGGAGGGTGGATTTGACTAGTAACCAAGGAGACTCATTCCCTACCTTATAACTGTATGAGAGGGTAAATTTGACTAGTAACCAAGGAGACGCAGTTTTTTCCTGTGCATTCAGATTAAACATGGGAACTACACACCCAGTCCTGCTATATATATGCCAACTACATTGATATCCATATAGGTAGTTAGATGGATAGATAGATAGATAGATAGATGGATAGGCAGATAGATGGATAGATGGATGGATAGGTAGATAGATGGATAGATACGGTAGATATAGATTGATAGATTGATAGATGGA
>NC_136968.1:33641858-33644358 GCF_032717465.1 Coenobita brevimanus | reverse complement strand
CCATCACCCACACCATCACCACCATCACCATCACCATCACCCACACCATCACCATCACCCACACCATCACCATCACCATCACCCACACCATCACCATCACCCACACCATCACCATCACCCACACCATCACCATCACCCACACCATCACCCACACCATCACCATCACCCACACCATCACCACCATCACCACCACCATCACCATCACCACCACCACCACCATCACGCACACCATCACCATCACCCACACCATCACCATCACCATCACCCACACCATCACCATCACCACCACCATCACCATCACCCACACCATCACCACCACCATCACCATCACCACCCAATCAAAACTGCCTCTGAATGCAAACTTTGATTAATATACTTGTAATTTATATGTATATACGAATAACGAATTGGGAGGGAGGGAGGGAGGGGAGGAGGGACGTATGCAGAGAGAGAGAGAGAGAGAGAGAATGATGACTAGATATATGGGCAAAGATAGACAGATAGATAGATAGATGTGAATATGTGTGGGTACGAAGATAGATAGATAGGGAGGGAGGGGAGGAGGAGGGATGTATGGAGAGAGAGAGAGATAGAAAGAGAGAGAGAGAGAATGATGACTAGATATATGGGCAAAGATAGACAGATAGATGTGAATATGTGCGTGTGCGAAGATAGATAGATAGGGAAGGAGGGGAGGAGGAATGTATGCAGAGAGAGAGAGAGAGAGAGAGAGATGAATATATATATGGGCAATGATAGATAAACGTTAATATATATATATATATATATGTATGTATCAGTACGTAGATAGATAAATAAATGACGTTAAATGTATAGATAGATAGATAGAATGAATAGATAGACTGATGGGTAGATACATGGAGAAAGCTAGATAGATATACGAGTATGTCGGTATGTATGTATGTATGTATGTGTGCATGTAGGTAACTTTAAATGTATGGAGAGAGAGAGAGAGAGAGAGAGAGAGAGAGGAGGTATGGAGAATGGATGGTTGATGAAGGAGTGAAGGAAGAGAGGGAGGGAGGGGGGGAGGGATGGAAGATAGGAGGGAAGGAGGCAAAAAGGAAAAAAAGAAAGTAAATTAGAGAGAGAGAAAAATTGAAGATTAATAGATAGATAGATAGACAGGTAGATAGATGTATAAGTTTGTTATAAGCTTATTTATATATTTCTGTGTGCGTCTGTCTGTCTGTCTGTCTGTCTGTCTGTCTGTCTGTCTCTCTCTCTCTCTCTCTCTCTCTCTCTCTCTCTCTCTCTCTCTCTCTCTCTCTCTCTCTCTATTTGTCTATCTGTCTATCTGTCTGTCTCTCTCTCTCTCTCTCTCTCTCTCTCTCTCTCTCTCTCTCATCAAAGTGTACCACGTGGATATGTCTCCCGTGGGATGTAGCCGAGGATTCCAAAGCTTGCCTGGTGCGTGAGTGAACGTCCGGCCCATTTATTTATATGTTTGTTTATTTAATTATTTTGTATCTGGGTCTTATATACTTTTTAGTAAGTGGGATTGGTGGTGGTGGTGGTGGTGGTCGTAGTGGTGGTGATGGTGGTGGTGGTGGTTGGTGGTGGTGGTGGTGGTGGTGGTGGTGGTGGTGATGGTGGTGGTAGTGGTGGTGATGGTGGTCGTAGTGGTGGTGATGGTGGTGGTTGTGGTGGTGGTGGTGGTGGTGGTGGTGGTGGTGGTGATGATGGTGGTGGTGGTGGTGGTGATGATGATGATGATGATGGTGGTGGTGGTGGTGGTGATGATGATGATGATGATGATGATGGTGGTGGTGGTGGTGGTATAGTTATGATGATAATGATGAAGAAATTGCTATGACAGTGAAATGTGCTAATAACTATGATGATGGTAATAATAATAATAATAATAATAATAATAAAGATAATAATAATAATAACAATAATAATAATAATAATAATAATAATAATAATAATAATGACACGCATACACTGAAGGTATGAAATAAGGATATGGTGTTGATGATGATGATGACGGAATGAGATTACGACTGTGATGATAAAATAGGGTCAGGATGATGATGATATTGATGATGATAATGATGATGAATGTGTTGATAATATTGATAATGATGATATTGATGATGGTAATGATAATGATGATAATGACGATATTGATGATGATGAGAATGATGTTAATGATGATGATATTGGTGATAATGATGGTGATGATAATGATGATGATGACGATAACGATGATGATATTGATAATATTGATGATGATACTGATGATGTTGATAATATTGATGATGATGATGATAATATTGATAACGATGATGGTATTGATGATAACATTGATGATGATGATGTTGATAATATTGATGATGATGATAATATTGATGATAATGATGACAGTATTGATGATAATGATAATATTGACGATAATGATGGTAATGATAATAATAACGATGATGATGATACTGATGATAATGATGATGATAATACAAGGAAGGAAAAAGGTAAA